>NC_056746.1:486075824-486303324 GCF_019279795.1 Protopterus annectens | reverse complement strand
ATACACAGGGAAATGTAGGAACAAGCAACATGAGACTTGGCTACTGGCAAGAAGGAGAAAGTAGTAAGAAGAAGTAAGAAACCAGAGTAATAATGAATTATGTTTTTATTTATTTTAGTGTACATTAATGAAAATTAATAGTAGAAGCTTGGAAGAGGATATGGGGGCAGGAAGGATGAAAGGTTGCTGACTGGATGTTAAAACAAGCTGCAAATGTGTACAAGGATCTATTGTCAGACTATTACCTCTTTTTTTGAAAATGGAGCTGTACCAGAACACTGGAAAGTGGTAGCCTACTTCTACTGTGTAAAGAAAACTCCTTGAAAGACTATAGTAGTTATAGACTGGTCATCCTCCACTTCAGGGAAAAGTTTGACGTGAGAAATCTGGAGGACTAAAACAGTAAACTCCCACAGCACATACCAAAATGTTAACAGCATCTATTGTTAGGGTAGATGAGAGAGAAAAAAGTCATTATTGTGAAGCTGAGGCTTTGGGGATTTTGAGCTTTTGTTCTTCCTTTGTTTTTTAATGGGATTTAGGGAAGGGTACAGTGAAGTGAACTGCTTGGAAACGTGACATGAGCTTAAACAAATGTAAGAAACCGCAGCTATATAAAAACCATGTTAGTCATGTTGTTACAAAGTACTCATAACCTGCTAATAGGAAGACTATACATACCAAAAGTGACATGCATTATAATGGATTATAGTTTTAAAACAACAGAATGGCTACTTTGTCGAATTTAACATGGAATCTAAGTAGCCTTATAGGTATAAAAAAAAGCAGAGTACTGAACTATATTAAGAAATGCAGAGTACAAATTGTCAAGTTGCTGGAGATGCATATGACTGGAAATGAGTATAGGAGTTTGATAAAAAGAGGATTTCAGTATGTACATTCATCCATGTTATTATACTGATAGGAAGAGGTTGTCCGAATGAAGAGATAAGTCAGCAAGTAAAGGAGAGTATTGTTGCTAAAATTGCATTCATCCTCAAGTCTTGGTGAGTACCTTCACGAGGTGGACCCTGTTTTTCACAAAATCTCACCAAGACGACACTGGTATATAGACTATATTTATATAGCATATATCATGGACAGAAGTAGGTTAAAAAAAAAAGAGAGAGCTGGGTGCACAAGACCCAGGATAAAAAAAAGTGTCCAATCCTGGTAGGCACACTGGTGTCAGGACTGGAAAAGGTGACAGTGTAGGATCCTCAAAACATGGAAACATTCCTATAATGGGGCCAGGCCAGGCCCAGGGAAAGGATGATCCCCCATTGTAGAAGGAAGTAGTAGTCCACAAAAATCACAAAAAACTGATAGGCCAAAGAACAGTCATAAAGACGATAAAGTGGACTACTGAGGATAAGGAAAATTATATATTGTTACTATTATGCAAAAAGCCCAGAATTTCCAGACACAAGATACATAAAATGATTAAGAGAGAAATTAGAGGAAAGAAAAATACTTTCACAAGAAAAATGGTCAGAAGCTTCAAATAAATAGTTGTATTCATTAATACAACATATTTGTGAAAAACAGTATATAGATCAAGCGTGAAAATATAAACAACAACACCTAGAGATTTTTGAAAAGTATAAAAAAGAATTATGGACATGGGAAAGAAAGAGAGATTTGATATGGTGCAAAACTTATGCAAATGGGAAAGCCAAATTAATCAATATAAAGAAGGCAGCTCCAAAGATATTCAAAGAGGAATACAGGCAAGGCATCCAGATATGAAAAATTTCACAAAAAAAATAATATCACAAACAGGGAATGTAGAAAAGAAGATTAGTAAAGTAAAAGTAAAAAAAAATAGATGTTGAAGTGAAGGATTTGGTGTACATGGTCTAACACAAGTTACATCACAGCTTGATAGACCCTGTCCTCAAAGTAAGAAGAAGCAGGAAGATTAGAAGACATCTGAAGAAGAAATATGGACACAGGAAATAAAGAGATTTAAATATGGTGTAATATTTAAGCAAAGGAGAAAGCAAAACTAATCAATACAAAATAGCAGCATGAAAGATATTTGAAGAGAAATACAGGCAAAGGAATCCAGAAGAGATTAGTAATGGAGAAGTTAAAGAAATAGAAACTGAAGTTATGGAGTACCTGCGAAGTGAAGGATTCAGTGTAGAAAATTTAACTCATAGAGCACCAAAACAGGATAGAGCAATAGATATCCAAATTAAAGGGAAACCATTGAAACAGGAAGCAATTGGTCAGGTGCCATATCTAGATATTTTTGAGCCTTGCACAGGAAACTAGTATAAACATTCACTTGAAGCTAGACAGCAAGGGAAGGAACAGGAAACAGTAGAAACTCTGACACAGTCAATGTTGAGGAATGATAGGCCAGTGAGTTCCCATACGACAGAGCAACGGGTGGCACAGGATGAAATTAGAGAATGTACCACAGGAAGATGCTATAGAACTTTCTATAGAATGCGCACAGGAAATAGAAAACAAAAAATGTGCCCTCAGTTTAGAAGAAAATAAGCTAAGAGAAGAGTTGCTTGATTTAATAGACATATTAAGATCAATGAAAGAAACAGGCTGCAGAAGGTCAATAAAACCAAAAGTCAGAAGTTTGATAAAACAAATGAACACAGTAATTAGGACTGTCCATAGAGATCCATGAGATGTAACAGAAGTGAACAGGATATATTACTGTACAGCTAAATTCTAACACAAGAATACAGGGCAGTGATGGAAAGGAAGGGGAGAAATTGAATATCATCATGAAGTATCAAACAGAAAAAATATAAAACAATTAAGACAAGTGTCACTGTTAGAAGAATACAGAAGAAGGAACAGATCAACAAAAATAGTAAGAAAAAGATATGATAAAAGCAATGTGCAGTATTAGACCATACCAAGATCTATCATGCACTATCACAAACAAACTAAAAATCACAGCACAGGCGGGAAAACTTAAAAGATACACAGACAAATATAAAGGGAAAGTACAAAATAAGCAATTTATTGATGACCCAAAAAGGTTTTATGGAGAATTGGGAAACAAGGTAAAAGGAATTGAAAGACCTCCCAAAAAAGAAGAAATAGATACATTTTGGGGAAGTATCTATGAAGATCCTGTGGAACATAACAAAGATGTTACATGGATAGAAGTAAAAGAAAGAATAAGAAGTTTAAAGGTACAGGATTTGAAATGGGATGAAGTAACAGCCAGAAAGATTGAAACAAAGTTAAGAAAACCTCTAATTGGAAAACCTGGGCCCAGATGCAGTACCTAACTTTTGACTGAAAGCATTAACATCTTTGCACAAAGATTTAGCCATGAGTAAGAACTATTTTATATGCGCACCCTGAACAGACACCAACCTGGCTAACAACAGGAAAAACAATGCTCCTACTTGAGTGTGAACCTGCAAGCCACCCTAAAAATTATAGACCAATAACTTGCCTCCTGACGACATATAAACTATACACAGGAATTGATGAGGACAGAGTTTATAGTCATTTAAAAGAAAACTCAATTATGGCAGCAGAATAGATGGGCAATAAAAAAGTCACATGAAACAAAGGATCATTTGTTGTTTAATAAAGTCATAGTGAAGAACTGTAAAAAGGGGAAGAATCTAAGTATGACATGGATTGACTATAAAAAAGTATTTGATAGTATCCCACATTCATGGATAAAAGAGTGCTTAAAATGTATAATATACACCCTACACTGATTAACTACATTACAGTGACCATGAAACAGTGGTAGATCACTTTGCAATTAAGCCACGATAAAGGACAAATTATTATCCCAGGGATAAAAATTCAAAGGGTGATATTTCAGGGTGACGCTCTGTCACCGCTGCTATTCTGCCTTGCCCTTAACCCATTAAGCAGTCTACTTAACAGCTTAGACCATGGCTATAATTTGGCTCCTAGAAAACAACAAAGTGTAAAGACTTCTCATCTTCTCTTTGTCGATGACTTAAAACTGTATAGCTCATCAGATGAGAAACTGAAAGTACAACTGCAAGTTGTCAAAACATTTTCAGATGACATAAGGATATAATTTGGTCCTGATATATGTGCAAAAGCAACTTTTAAAGCAGGAAAAACTGCAGCACCAGGAAAACATCAGTTTGGGACAAGAATGTGACATAAAAGAACTTGAGCAAAAGTATATAAATATTTGTGAATTGATGAAGGATCAACAATAAAACATGAACAAATGCGAATAAAATGTAGTAAGGAATACTTTAGAAGACTTAAATTAATCCTGAAAGCAGCGTTGACATCTAGGAACAAAATCCAGGCTATAAACCATATTTGCTCTTCCTGTCCTAACTTACGTGTTGGATAGATTAGATAGGAAAACAAGAAGGATGCTTCATGCTCACCAAATGATTTATGAAAATCAGTGCATACCAGGATTATATATTCCCCGTTCCAAAGGAGGAATGGGCCTCCTTGAAATTGATTACATGTATAGATCTGCAATCATGGGACTCCACACATATCTGCTGACCTCATAAGACCCAAACGTAGTGAACATTTTGAAACATGAGGAGAATAAATCTAAGATGACTTCTCTGCTTAATCTAGCAGAAGAAAACTGGCGTCAAGCAAAAATGGAAATCAAACTAGAAGTAGATAAAAATCAGGCAGCAACTGAATGTGGCAAAAAACAAAAAAAAGAATACAAAGTGAAAGACCAGATGAGAAGGCAAGAAATATGGAAAATGCATACATACAGTTACAAGTACAGAAAACTTCTGGAAGAACCTCATGTTGATCAAGGATCAGGAATGCTTAAGGAGAGGCGAATTCAAACCAAGATATGAAAGGTTAATATTGGCGGCCCAAGATAGTGGGCTACGTACACGCTGGTTTACAAAGTCCATTGTACATGTAAGAGAAAGACAAATGTAGGTTTTGTAAAACCCAATTGGAAACAGTCACACACCTCGTTGCTAGCTGTGACATACTAATGGCAGAAGGACAATAAACTGAAAGACATAATAATGTGACAAGACTGTTGCACTGGGGATTGTGTAAACATTATGGCACTAAAGTGGCTGAAAAACATTGGAAACATGAGCCACAAAGCATCATAGAAAATGATGACGTTTTCATCACATGGGATCATCCATTACCAAAAGTTCAAAAGACAGATGCTAGAAAACCGGAAATATTGGTCCATGAAAAGAAGACAAAAGTAGCATTGCTCATTGAAATAGCCAAACCCCAGTAACTACAGTGTCTTGCATACAGAGAGACACAAAGTCATAAAATATCAGGCTCTGCAGGCAGAAACAAGAGCAATGTGGAAGAAAGATGCTCAGACAGTTCCAATAGTAGTAGGAGCAATGGGTCTTACAAAAAAAGACTCTACAATTATATTTAGATACATTACCAATACATGTAACGCCATACGAATTAAAGGAGGAGTCATTACTGGGCACATTGCAGGTGCCGAAAAGAGCACTTCTGGCTGACATCAAAGACTGGAACAATACTAATTTCATGAACTTTAATCGTACTTTGACTTAGGAATGGTCCATTCTCGTCATGGTATTAGTAACCCAAAAAATTTGAAGAAATTAAAAAGATAGGAAGAGGTGTTCCAACTGTAGTAAAACAGGAAAAAAGACTATAGAAAATGTGTGGCAGTGAGGGGATATTAGCAAGGAAAATTAGTTACCTTGGCATGCATCTGCTGCCCCTCCTAAAACTGCAGTTATGGAGCTGAAAACAAATACATAAGAAATAAGTTTTGAGCAGGTTATTTTATTCTAGATACTGACTGGAGTTTAGTGTGTAGCACTGAAGATGAGCCAGAAGATCCTGGAAGAGAAACTAACTACAAAAGGTAGATTTTTAAGAAAATTAACCTTTTGGTTTTGTATTTTTTTTTCAGGACCAGCATTTTGGGGAGAATTTACATATTATTCTCCAAGACACAATATAATACAATAATTGAGCTAGGCTGTACATACTGTACATCACAGAAGCAAGTGTATTGTTGAAAAATATTGAGATTCATCCAACAGTGATACCAGACTATACATCTTGAAATGCGAAGATAAAGATGAATTGGAACTGCAATCAAATAAAAGCACTGACATTTCCCCATATAGTATTAACAAGAGGGGGGACTTAAGCAATGGGTAACAAGCAAGATGTGAGAATTTTTAAGGCAGAAAGAAATTGGTCCTGAGGGAATGGCTAGAGCTTGGGATAAAAAAGATGATTTTTTAAAAATACAATGGAATAAAGGAAGAAATATGTGAGTGAGAAAATAATATTTAGAATGACTGGCTAAAGTTAAAATGTTACAGAGGGGGGAGGTTATAGATCAAGTACAGAAACAATTTCTACAATGCTAACAGGAAAAATAAGTGAACATTTGGCAATATGCACGAGTTTAGGAAAATTTCTTTTGACAATAATCCCACAGCATAATTTTTTAGAACAAAGATTTATGCAACAGAAAGTGGGAAGAGCTGTGGGAAAACTCAAGGACCCTATGACAAGAATGTTAACTAGGAATCCTGAAGACAGAATTGGAGATACTTCAGCAATTTTATGGAAATCCATGAAGCACAGGAGTGGGGAAATCCAGAAGTGACCCATCGAGTTTTTTTTTTTTTTTTTTTTTAGAAAAACTAGGGGCCAGATTCCAAAAGAGTTACTCTCAGTGTAAGTGATTTACTTTGGTGCAAGGTCTATTTATAAACAGATTTACTATGGGGATCAAATCACAAAACACTGGTCACTTACACTGACCGCAATTCTTTTGGAATCAGGGTGTAAATATTCCAAAACTTGATGAAGTAGAAGCTCAATTAACTCTTAGAATAGTTAAAGGACAAATAAAAAATGTGATGTACAATGAAGCACTCAGAAAATCTCAACAATTGATGGGATTCCTATAGAAATGTGGAAGTTAGGAAGAAGGAAATTGAAGATTTGGAAGTCACTTTTTTTTAATGCTTTGAAACAGGGAGATGCTCTGCTTCATGGAGGAAGGCAGTTGTAGGTAGTAATATTACCAAAGTATGGCAAGGATCCTGCAGACCTTGCCTCATATTGGCCAATTTCGACTCTAAATCATGATTACAAAGTAGTTATGTGCATGTAAGTTAAGAGACTTGCAAAAATGTTACTAAAGTTGAAACATATGAATTAACATGGTTTTGTGGAACGGAGACAAACATCTAACAAACATCTGGTAACACTAACAGAAAAAGGATGATTCAAACAGAATCAGAATATAAAAACTCCACACTATTGTTAATTAATGTGGATAAAGATAAAGCTCTTGATAGGGTTTGATGGAAATACACGAGTAGGGCAATGTTAGCATTTCCATTCCCAAATAGTATAAGAGTTAATAAGGAGAACATATGATGGATCAGAGGCAAAAATAAAGATAAAGATGGAAGGAGTTTGAACAGAAGGACCAGGCAGAGATGTCTTCTTTCATATGTTCATAAGCAAGTATTAGGCTAGCTGTCCTTGCAGACCATTTTAAGCTTAGCCAGTTTCCCTTCCAAGGCGAGAATCAGACCCTGTACTTTGTGTCTATCAGGTAAACACCTTAATGATTATGCCATCCTCCCAACCTGTAGCTAAAAAGATAAGGCAACTTTTTAAATTGAGGGATATAACTGGAGTGGTAGCCAAGAAAAAATAACTAATTGCAGATGATGTTATATGGCACTTCATCAACTTTGAATCTAACATTAGGGTGTTGTGGGATATTTTAAGACAATTTCAAGTATTTGTAGGCTATAAAATAAAGGCAAACAAAGGCTACACCTGTAAATTATGCGTCTACACATAAATTAGCTCAACAATACCAATATTTATGAGAGCATGAGAAGATGGAAATATTTACATTTATACATTAAAAAGGTCTCTATTGTGGCAGCTAATGACACGTGGAAACTGACCAAATTGAAGACTGTTAATATAAAATAAAGAGACCAGGCACAAATGAACACGGACAGTAAGATACAGGCCATGAACATGTTTTTAGTTCCTTTGGTTCTGTACACAGATCAGGGATTCTTTTATCAGCCAGTGGAAAAGATGTGAACAAAAACAAAGAACTGAAGGAATTTACTTGGGAAAGGAAGAAGACAAGAGTAAAGTGGGGTAATCAAAGTCTTCCTATTGGACAAAGCTACACAAATGAGACTTTATATACATCACAAGCAGACGGCTATAAATCAAAATGGAAAAGGTTGATAGGGGAGCAAGGTGGAACTGAGGGATGCAGAGAAATAAGGGTTTTGGAAGCCCTTACACAGAATTGAAATAACTATAGAGAATATTACATACACAAAGTTTCAGACATTACAAAGACTCAATCAGTGAGAGAGTGGAGAAAGGAGAGTTTGCCAGAAGAATACATACAACTAAGGGTATAAAAACAGGCAAGAGACGTCAGGAAGCAACTGTGATGAAACTGAAAATGAGAGACGTGTTATTGCTAGCAAATCAGTTGGAAGGAAAAGTGACAGAATGGGAAGAAACCAAGCAGATGTTTGACCTGCTGGTCCAAAATTGCCTTCTACATGAGAGATTGCTGGCAGAATACAGGCAAAGATAGAGAGTGGAGTGTGATGCAAAATGCCAGCTCTGTATTGGTCGGAGAATCATGAGCAGAAGAAGCTATTGTGAAAAGGGATAAATTAGTAAGGTATACAGGGATAAATTAGTAAGGTATACAGGATGTTAAGTGACAACTATAATAAACAGAGTAAACTTAAAAAAAAAAAAAAAAAGAAGAAGAGAGGGAAAATTAGAACGCAAAAGGGCAGTGGGAGGAAATTTATAACACCTCTATGTATGCTATCAAGTGCAGAAGTTTTATATTTGCATGGAAATGTTTACATAGATTTTTACACTTCAAAACATTTCCCTCAAACAGAGAGCAGGAGATGAAAAGGGAATGACAGGGGAAATTTGGAAACACATTTTCTGGGAATGTGGATTTTGCAGAGTTTAACAACTCCCTACAGAATGTCATCACACAGTTGTTGGGAGAAATGACAGTTACATGCTAACCATAACACTAAATCTCAACTATTGGGTATACAGGATCCAACTTGATCCAAAGCTGGTGACTTTTAGACTCTTGGATCCAGGACCCATAATTCTCTACCATCCTCACAATTTATCAGAACAAGTTTGCCTACCAATACCAAGGAAATATGCCTACGTTATATATATAAAGGGAAAAAGGGTATCAAGAGATAAACAATGACACAGTTCCAGACCGTAAGTACGACAAGGCTCCAGGCAGCTCCCATACAAACAAGGAGTCACATATGTGACAAAGTGAAAGGCGGATGGTCAGGAGGAGGGAAGGTTGAGAGGGACAGAAAACAACAACACGGATTTAGCATTATGGTAAGGACATAACTTTAATATCCAATGTTCTCTTCTCTGTCCACTTGAACTACTGGGACAGAGTCCCCAGCTACTAAAATCCCCAGGAGATCTCATAGAAGGATACTCCAGAGACTGGTGGAGCCAAAAGTACAGTTTTGTACCTACCATAAATGTAGATGTTCGAGTGGTAATACAGCTGCAGTAATCACATATGGGTTCTCTGCCGTCAGGCGGTCCCTCGGTCGGCTGAATTCCAAAGTCTAGGTCCGGCGTCGGTTGTTGTCGCACTCCTTCCTGACATCAGTGCGGCAGGGGTATATAAGACACAGCCGACGCCATTTTCTTCAGTCTTTCTTGCCCCAGATGCCAGGTGCCCCCAGAAGGAAGGCAATACATAAATTATATTTATATACATGCAATGCAATATAATCAAAAATCAGTAGTTGCCAGCAAATATACCATAGAAGGATAACCCAATCAGGTTGTATGAAGAGGGGGTTAGGCCCTATGCTTTTACCAGGAGGGGAAGGAGGGAGGGAAACCTGTACTGCAGCTGTATTAGCACTCGAGCATCTACATTTATGGTAGGTACAAAACTGTACTATGTTCATCGTGCATACAGCAGTAATCACATATGGGTAGAATCCCAAAGCTACGCACAGGGTGGTAGGCACTAGGTGGAACTGGGTTGAGCCAGAATGCCCTACAACACAACAGTGGCAAAGCCTGCTCTAGTTTTGGAGTATAAAGGCAGATGGTAGTGTTTTGTGAAGATATGCACAGAACTCCAAGTGGCTGCCTCCAAAATATCTTTGGTAGGAACTCCTCTGAGGAAGGCTGTAGAGGTGGCTGTGGCCCTGGTGGAGTGGGATCTGATGCCTGCAGGGACAGATTTTCCATGATAGGAGTAACAAAACCGTATGCAGTGGCCTATCCATTTTGAAATTGTCTGTTTGGTAACTGGCTTCCCTTGAGCCCCTACAGCATAGGACACAAAAAGTTGTTCTGATTTCCTGAAAGGCTTTGTTCTGTCCAAATAAAAACGCAGTTGCCTATGGATGTCTAAGGAGTGTAACAGCCTTTCCCCTTTGTTTTGAGGATTGGGGTAAAAGGTAGGTAAGTGCATGGCTTGGTTTAAAGCTACCCTGGATACCACTTTAGGCATAAATGACGGGTTGGTTCGAAGGGAAACCCTGTCCTGATGGAAGATGAGAAAGGGCTGCACAGCCATGAGGGCTTGTAGTTCCGAAACCCTATGAGCTGAGGTAATGGCCAGAAGGAAAGCTGTTTTCCAGGACAAATATTGCAAATCTGTTGAGGCAGCTGGTTCAAAGGGAGGCAATGTTAATTTTTCTAGAATGTAATTAAGATCCCAGGCTGGCACTGGTTGTTTCCTTGGTGGTCTTATATTCTTAGCCCCTCTGAGGAACTGTCTTAAGAGTGGGTGAGAGAATAAGGGTGGATCCATGTTGAATTCTGCAGAAATGGCTGAGGCATGGATTTTTATGGAGGAAAATGAAAGTCCACTGTTCAGCAGCTCAGCTAGATACTGTAATATCTGAGGCAAATTCAGTTTTCTAGGGTCCTGGCCTTTTTTCTCATTCCAAGAGCAAAACCGTTTCCATTTTGCGGAGTAAGCCTTTCTAGTAGATGGCCTTCTGGCCTCCAAAATGACATCCTGCACCTCCTTGGGCAGTAGGGTCTGTTGTGGTGTTAAGGAATTTTCCATGCAGCGAGGTTGAGTGTTTTTAGCTGACTGTGAAGAGTTTTGTAGCTGTGCTGAGTCAGCAGAAGAGGTATTAGAGGTAGGTGCCAGGGAGGAGCATGTGCTAGGCTCCTCAGGAGTGGGTACCAGTGTTGTCTTGGCCAGTCTGGAGCAATCAGTATCATTTTCGGTCTGTCTGCTCTTGCTTTCAAGAGCACCTTGGGCAGAAGAGGTAGAGGTGGGAAAGTGTAAACTGTCCATGCTGTCCAACTGAATGAAAGGGCGTCCACTCTCCAAGCCTTTGGATGAAAGATCCTTGAACAAAATTTTTCCAATTGATGATTCCTGTGGGAGGCGAAGAGATCTATGTCTGGCCTCCCCCACGCTTGGATTATCTTTGTAAACACTTGAGGATGCAACTTCCATTCGTGTGGATCTGTCATATTTCTGCTTAGATTGTCTGCCAGCGTGCTTTCCAAACCTGGCAAGTACTCTGCTTGAAGTTCGATTTGCCATTCCAGAGCCAAGTTCCAAAGTGTCATGGCTAGTCTGCACAGGGGATATGAATGTGTTCCTCCTTGTTTGTTTATGTACCACATTACTGTGGTGTTGTCTGTTCTTATCAGTAATTGTCCTGGATGCAGGAGGTACTTGAAAGCTGTAATTGCATTTATCACTGCTAGCATTTCTTTTTGATTGATGTGAAGGTGCTTTTCCTTTTGGGACCATTTGCCCTGAATGCACCTGTCTGTCATGTGCGCCCCCCCAGGCGTAATCTGAGGCGTCTGTTGTGATGACTTGACTTGCTTGAGGCTTGCAGAATGGGAGACCTGTGTTTGTTTGACATGCTTGGGCCCACCATAGAAATTCCTTTTGCAAACATGGAATTATTGGTATCATTGTTTCCAAACTGTGGCTGTGTTGAGACCATAGGTTTTTTAGGTACCACTGAAGTTTCCTCATATGCAACTTTGCACATGGGATTAAATGCAAGATGCCATGAAGCCCAGAGCCTGCAGGATTTTCCTTGCAGTAAGCCTGGTATAATTTGCTAGTATTTTGAAGTACTGAGTTAGTTGCCCCTGTTTTTCTGGCGTAAGATAGGCCATCTGGGTGTTTGTGTCCAAGTTGGCACCCAAGAAAGTTATTTTCTGAGATGGTGTTAGCCTGGATTTCTCTTTGTTGATTGTGTATCCCAGAGAATTCAGTAACCGTGTTGCGTAAGCCAGATGCTCCAGAAGTATGTGCTTGCTGTCCGCTTGGATCAGGCAGTCGTCCAAATAAGGGTAAATTTGTATCCCTTGAAGTCTGCAGTAGGCAATTACTGATGCCAGGCATTTCGTGAATACTCTGGGTGCAGTAGATAAGCCAAAGGGCAATGCAGAGAATTGACAGTGGATTGAACCTGCAAGAAATCTGAGGTATCTTCTGCAGCTTTGTCTGATTGGGACATGCAGGTATGCCTCCTTGAGGTCCAATGTTACCAGCCAAAACTCCTTGCCCAGCATGGGAAGAAGCTGCTGTAGTGTTAGCATCTTGAATTTTGGTACGAGTAAGAATGTGTTTAGGATGGATAAGTCCAAAATGGGTCTCCAGTCGGTTCCTTTCCTTGGTACCAGAAACAGCCTGGAATAAAAACCTTGGCCTTGTTCGTGAGTAGGTACCGCTTGAATAGCTTTCATATCTATGAGCTTTGAAATTTGTAGTTGTGCCTCTGCCCTTTGATTGTGTGGCAGGTTTGGCATGCCTCTCATTTTTGGAAGAGTGTGAAAATGAAATCTGTAGCCTCTGTTTATAATGTCTAGGATCCATTTGTCTGTTGTGACAATATGCCAATTTCTTGCAAATAATGCCAGCTTTCCTCCCAAGGGTGCTGCCAGCTGAGATTTGCTTGGCATGGAAAGGAGGAAGTCATTGGGTTTGTTTCCTGTGTTGTTGTGCACTGTCTTCACCACCTCTTGGTGCTGGAGTTTGCCATTGCCTGCCTCTATATGATCCTTGAGATTGTCCTCTGCCCCTTGTGCGCCTGTATCTACCTCTTTGGGGCTTGTCCATGGCTGGAAAGGACCAGTTTTTAGAAGGCCAATTTCTGCTAAAACGTGGTGGTTGAACCTGTAGAAAGGCTTTGACAGTTTGCATAGATTTGGCTTTTTCTTCCATTTTCCATAGTATCTCCTCAGCATTAGTACCAAATAGCACATCCTTTTGTAAAGGAGCATCTAGTAGTTTAGCTTTCACATGATCAGGCAAGATTTGTTCCCTAAGCCATGCATGTCTACGAATGACTGATCCTGTAACAGCAGCTCTACTTGAGGCCTCTAGGGCATCATAGCCACATTGTAAGGTGTGTTTACCCACTTGTTCTGCACTATGCACCATATCCTGCAACTCCTTCAAATCTGGTTGTTCAGGTTGAGACATTTTATTTCTTAATTGTGAAAACAGAAACTGCTGATATTTAAGCATATGAAACTGACAATTTAAGGCCCTCATGGCTAGGGTGGCCAAGGTATAGTAGAGACCTTCATTCCCTTGGGGCCTTGAGAAATGGTTTCAGGGTCAGCATTATGGCTTTTGTAAAGAAATTGGTGAGAGCTAGGAACTCTGTAGTACCTATCAGGCTTGACTGGGGCAGGAGGCAGGGAATCCGGATTAAGGCAAGCCTCCGAATAAACATCATCAAGAATGTCCAAGACAGGAGGTATCGCCAGAGGTCTGTGCTGAGGTAACAAAAGAAATTCCCTAAGTCTTTTCTTGGAATCAGAAAAGTCTTGGCCTTCCCAATGGAAGTGTTCCCTCAAGGTGTGCAAGGTTTCTCCAAAAGAAAAATCCTCAGGAGGAGATACAGAAGGAATGGACTGCTCTGCATCAGAATCTTCAAAAGGGGAGTAAGAGTGTTCCTCTACATCAGAATGTTCTGAAAAAATGGAACCCTGATCAGAAGAGGGAGATTCTTCCTCCACTCTGGGTCTCTTGTCTGGAGGGGGTTGGGAACCCCTGATAAGAGTAATTAAATCCTCAGCCATTTTAAGCATCTGCTTTTTAGGCATGGGGCCTGGAGATGGGCCCCGTGCAACAGGCCTCTTGGGATGCCTGGCTGATTTGGACTTAGTAAAGGCCTTAATGGAAAAGGAAGATGAGGGTCTAAAGACACCATGGGTGGAAGTGGACCTGTCCACATTCGGAGGCTCAATGCTCACAGTGGCTTCGGTGGTTGTAGACTGGGTATTGACCGAGGTACCTGCGGTCTCGGTTACAGGAGACACCGCCAAAGAAGTGCCGTCGGTAGTCAGGGACTGCATAGGCGTCTCGCTGAGAACTGGACCACGTGTAGCCGGTTTTGGCGTGGTGTTGGTGGGAACCGTGGGCCTCGCGTGTCAGTCCTTCTCCTTGCGTTTTTTGGACAAAACGGTAGTCGGAGTCTCCAACGACATTTTATAATCAAAGGCTATACCGAAAAAGTGTTGGGCGAACTCCGCCCGACGCTTAATAGTGCGTTTATTGAAAGTCGCGCAAAAGCGACAGCCTGAGACGTCGTGGTCTGGGCCTAAACAAGGTATGCAGAGGGAATGGAAATCCTTATGCGGTATTTGCTTCCCACAAGAAATACAATTGTTAACTTTTTCTGACATCGGTCTGAGGCAAGAAAAGTTTCCCCAACGGGGTACTTAGCTTTAATGAAGACTTCGGTTTCCAATTTTTTGTAAATTCGGGAGCTGGCCGACTGGCACTTGCGAACTGCTTCTGCTTCGGGCACCGCGCGGCAAAAAAGACTGAAGAAAATGGCGTCGGCTGTGTCTTATATACCCCTGCCGCACTGACGTCAGGAAGGAGTGCGACAACAACCGAAGCCGGACCTAGACTTTGGAATTCGGCCGACCGAGGGACCGCCTGACGGCAGAGAACCCATATGTGATTACTGCAGCTGTATGCACGATGAACATCAAAGCAAAACACCTAGACTGCAAACCAGCTTACAATGGGAAACAAAAGTATGAACAACAGACCAAGTAACTGCAGCGCAAATGTCATCAAAGGGCACTCTAGCAAAGAAGGATGCAGTTGATGCAACTGCTCTAGCAGCTTGAGCTTTAGGTTTGTGAGGTAGAGACAATTGCTTGGTTTTGCAAACAAAGGAAATACAACTGGATAAACACCTGGACAGTTTGACTTTGGAGACATCATCTCCCAATTTAGCCTTAGAAAAGGAAAGAAACAGTTAATCAGTTTTCCTGAAATCCTTGACTAGATGTAAATAAAATTGCAACTGGACAATAAACATCCACCAAATGCAAGGCATATACTCCTTTCTTCAAAAAAGTAGGAAAGAAAACTGGTAAATCGATGGCCTGATTTAGAGCAGATTCTGGAGTCACCTTAAGAAGAAAATTAGAATTGGTTCATAGTAAAACCACATTCTTGTAGAAAATCAAATATGGCAGCTTACATGATAGAGCCTGCAGTTCAGAAATCCTCCTGTCTAAGGAAACCATCACTAGGAAAATGTTTTTGTCAATTAAAAAATTTGAGGTCCAATGAAAATGCATGTTCAAAAGTGAGCTTAATCAGGGCCTGAAGCAAGTAGAAAGGGGTCTCTTAATGGTGGTCTAAGAAGAAAAGCCTCTTGTAAAAAATGCCTTGGACAATGTCAATGAAGCAATAGGAGTATGATTCTCTCACACATGAAAATTGGAAATAGCTGCCAGTTGAACCTTAATGGTGAAAACCTCACACCTTCATAAACAAATTTGCCAAAAAAGCCAAATTAGAAGGTAAGGAAGCTAAGAAAGGATTAAAACCTTTGGACAATGCCCAAATGGAAAACCTTTTTAACTTACTTTTACAGACTTTCCTAGTGGCTGTCTTTTGGGAGGAAGACAGAATATGGAGCACAGAGGAACAAAATCTGGAATGTCTGGTCATTATTGAAATGAAGAAAGCAGTCAGTTTTAGGGCTTTGATATTCAAATGAAGCTGGCTGCACTGGTGAGAAACCAGGTCTGGAAAGGAAACCAGCACTCAGGATGGATGTATCAGGTCAGACCATAGAAAAGGAAACCATATCAGTCAAGGCCAAATGGAGGATATGAGGATCACTTTCACCTTGTATCAAATTGTTTTCTGAAGAAACTTTGAAAGGACAGGAATGGGCAGAAAAGATTACACAAGGCCCAGAAGCCAAGTGTGGATCACAGCCTCCCCAGTGACTTTCCCTAGTGCGGGATCAGGGAAAGTAGCTGCTGCACTTACTGTTGACAGGGTAGCATAAAGAATGCAGCAAGGCTGGCCCCAGCCATTGACTGACTGAGGGACCACTTGAGGCAGAACAGGCCTGCTTGGTTTATCCACAAACACACTGGGGTTCCCCGAGATATGCATTGCCACAAGTAAATGTTAGGAAAGCATTGCCCATTGCCACATCCTCATGGCTTCCCGACACAACGGATATGACCAGGCTCCCCCTTGTTTGTTGATGTATCAGACTACTGACAATGTCTACTGGGGCTGCGTTCACACCAACGGGGAGGGAGTCTTGAAAGACTTGTAACACTAGGACGACTGCCCTTATCTCCAGCATGTTAATCTGAAGCTTGGCCTCTGTCAATGTCCATGTGCCTTGGACAGCCTTTCCTGTGAAATACACCACCCCCACCCCAGTAGGGAAACATCTGTGGTATCCATAGGCATTGGGGATGGAAAATGAAGGGATAACCTAGAAAGACCAAAGGAGAAGTTAACCACTAAAGAATATGTTGTCTCCATTCCCTGTTAGACTAATTGGAAACTGCATGGAGTGATACAACATGGACTAGTGAACACAGTGTGCCCACTAAAGCACCTTCATGTAAAACCGGGCATGAGGGACCAGAGTTATGGAAGCTGCCAGTGACACCAGTAAGCAATGAATGGACTTTTCGTGGGATTTCAAATGAGATAGAACTTTGGATCCCTAGTAATACAGGCTAAAGACTCTGAAATCATGTAATGCAAACGTTGCTGAAGTGCAAGTCCACTTTCCAAACCTGCCCAAAGCACTGGAAAGTAGAATTCTCTTCAGACAACCCCTTCTTAGTGACTGCCTCAACCGTGAAGGCATCTGCTGTGGGGTCCTTGTTACAGTGCAGTTTGTCTCTCAGTTTTCATGGTATTGGTTCCACCTTGTCCAGATCCTTCCATGTCCTCTGCCACACCAATCAAGCAGCTCGTCAGCAAGAAGAAACACCCAGAAAGTAGATGAACCAGCTCAAAAACCCTTGAGGAATATGGATTCCTCCTGGGAGGGTGTGTTGGTGGAACATCCACTTCATTCTCTCAGTAGTTCCAGTATGACTCCAAAGGAGGTGCATTCCAAGGGCATCTTGGGGAATCCTTCCATTTTCAAAATGAATATCTTCAGTGAGCAACTCCAAGGGGGAGTCCATAAGCCTCCTCTTGCAAGAATTATTCCTTTCCCCCTACATGGCAAGGGGCTCCTAGGAGGGCTCAGAAACAGAAGGGAAACATACCTTACAAGTTTTCTCGAGATCTAAAGGAGCTGACTGCTTCTGCTAAATAAGATGAGGGGACCATCAAATCTACAGGGGATCGAGATGAAGCAGAGGGTAAGCAGGAGACCTCTTCTCTAGACCTAGACAGAGAACACTCTTGAAGGCGAAGGTTGAAACCAGACGAGAGGAAGGAACCCTCAGATCTGAGAAACCCAAAAGATGTTCCTCCCCAGATCCAAACAGACCCCACTCTGAGGTGGACATTGAAGCTGAGCAATCCAGAGCCACTGCATTGAGGGAAAGATTCAGTTAGACAGTCTTAAAGTCAACCTGGACCCCAGTGCACAGACAAAGGCCCTTTAAGATCTGACCCAGGAGTACAGTGGGTAAGGGACACTGTTGGAATCGAACCCAACCAAGCTACCAGCTCCAACAACGGCATCTTATGGGAAATGTTCAGCCCCTTAACCACCAGATCCAAAGGTCTGACCAGAGAAGGAGAAACTAGAAGAGGGGTTTATCAGGACAGGACCCGGCACTCCCAGACAGAAGATGCTGGATCTAGGTCCTCAAACTTCCTCATCACCCTGTTGACGGCTTCTGAAAGACTCCTCAATAATCATATGGATCTGAAAAAAGAAGCCACTGATGGGGTCCTAGAAGATCTATGAGATGCTCTCTCTTGAAGAAAAGACAATTGGAGCTGGGGGCTAGACCGCTCCAGAGAGAACCTTGAAGGAGGAAGGGGAGATTGGATACTTATTGGCTACAAAAGAGAGACTCAATCCAACAGTCACAGAATCTTAGCAGCCCAAAGGTCCTAAATGGTCAGGAGTTCTCTTCCTGTATTTGTCATTCTTTCACTTTCTCCTCTTCTTTCTCCCATCCTTTTTGCCTGTATTTATTCTTTTCCTTCTCCTTAACAACCTTTGACTTGCCTTCTTACTTTTTGCCAGAGAGGGAGCCAAAAGCATATGGGAACAAGTTTGGAGTGCAGTTCAGAGATGGCTCTAGGCCCAAAAGAGGGCAATCCTCATCAAGATGAGCTGTATCCAGGCAGTAAACATACTGTGAATAAGGGTCATGTGGGGGGAATCTAGTGCCTGTATGGGAAGCACTTTTTAAATCCCAAAGCCTTTTTAAACATTCTGGGATACTCCAAATAATAGAAAAAAAAAGTCGACAGTACACCACACACACACACACACACACACACACACACACACACACACACACTAGACCAGAAAACTATTTGAGGAAAAAAACGTTATCAAAGTCCTAACAGCAAAATATCCAGATCCTAATGGTCCCTAATAATAATAATAGTATTCTATTACATATAAAGATATTTTGTGTGTGTTTGTATGTGTGTATATATATATATATATATATATATATATATATATATATATATACACATACACAGAAACACACACACACTTTTTTTAAATTAGGGAAGGTGGGGAAAAACAATAAGGCAAAGAAAATATACTAAAGTTATAATAAAGACAAAATAACCTCTAAAAATACTGTAATCCAATAAGTTAAGAGAAGCCAGATTGATCTTGATAGGTTATCAAACACTGTGCTGCACCCAGAGATCACGTCCAAGTCTTATGAGTGGCAAACAAAATCTGGGGAATTGTGAGGATGTTAGGGACTTCTGGGTAGAGGGGAAGAGCCTGAGCCCCGGATCCAAGACTCTAAAAGTTGCTGCCTTCAGATCCAGTCGAATCGGATATACCCAGTAATTGAGACGGATGGAAAAGACAACATCAAATCTCATTATATTAACAAAGGAGATTATGTTATTGAGTTGGTGTCTAGGTTTAGAATTGTTGAGAGTTAGTAAGGCTTTCAATTTAATGTTACTAGAAGCTAAAATGAAACCAGCTATAAAGTGCTAAATACTATAAAGGAAATAAAAGACCTAGAGATGGGATTATTAAAACATGAAAGAAGTAATTTTCATACGAATAAATGACACATTTGGCAATAATATACACAAAGTAATATGCAAATAAATGTCAAAAATAAGTAGGTTGGTAGGAACTGAAAAGTGTGAATACACTACAATGTTCAAGAATAAAAGAACAGAGCTTTGATGGAAACTATATGTTTAATGCATGCACGTGATAATGGAAGGTGTTACTGTGTTGTTTTCCATTGCTATTAATGTATAATAAGTTCATGTTATAAATTTAACAATATGATGCATAAAAAAATAGCACCATGAGATCATACAAGAAAAGTCTTCTTAATCTAATACGATTTACTTCTCTTGACTATGGGACATCATCAAGGTTGATAAAGGGATGAGTTGTATCCAGTTGCGCACAAACTCAGATGAAGCTTCGGACTCCATGCATCACAGGAGGCTAGTGTGGAAAATGCTACAATGGTAGGATGCTAACCAGAAAGATGGGCTAAGAATTAGCTACGTGACAGAAAAGTAGCAGTTGAAGTGACAATTCTGAACAAGAATTCAGTTTCCTGGTGGGGTTCCTCAGCTTTGGTGGCAGTGCGATAAGTTTTATTCAACTCATCTGTGACAGACATCACACGGAAGCTAGAGAAGGTGCTACACTAGTTCATGGCAACACCAAGCTGGACAAGTGAAAAAAAGACTACATCATTTAGACGTAGAACCATGAGGTACGATTTGTAAAGGAAATAACAAACATCAAAAGAAAGCGGAGGTGCATTGCATTGCAATGGAGTATGGACTCCTGAAGATGCAAGTGTGTAATTTCCCCTGTTAGGTAGTGCCGCTGTCAGGTCTCTTCTACAATGTCATGCTCAATTCTGCAGTAGATATTAAAAGAAGGGCATCATACTGTTGGGCAGTGTATAACAGGGGATCGTCAACACAGTAAAGGGACTACAGGACATAGAATAGAAGAAAAACTCTGAGCTTGTGAATATATATTAAGAGACAAGGGAAGTAATGGATATGCTATAGACACATTTCATTGTCATGAGGTAGGTAAATGCTGGAGAACTGCACAGGAGTTTCCTGTAAAAACATAAAACTGATGTCATTCAGCCGTGAGAGACCAGGTAAATTATAAGCCATCTATTTTTCATTCCAAGACTATTTACAATGTATTAAATTACACTGCACCATTTGAAATGATGGTAGCTTTACTGATCTCTTATTAGTTTTTTAACTCACTGGTGGCCAGCATCATGAAAGAAGAGCAAAGAGTACTTTTCCCAAGCATGACCACTCAGGTTTATACGAGTAACCATCTGGTAAGCACAAATACATCCATGTGAAATTTTTTACGAGTTTATAAGTCTAATTTGCTACAGTTTTACAGAGTTGTAATATATTAATGACAGGCACCTACACTAGAGAGCTCAGCCTTTTGTTATACAAGCTCTACCATTAACTTATAGAGTAAAAAAACAGCTCTGTACTCAAAATAACGTTCTGTGTGCGTCCGCTTTCATTCTTCCTCAACTGTTGGGTTTGGATCCGACCCTCCGATCAGACTTGGCTGCTTCTTCCAACTTGTAGAACACATACTCTTGAGCTCTTCCCTTACCTATATTGCCCTAGTCACCTAATATACCTCAGATCTTGTTTGCTGCCCCTTAAACCTGTAAGCATTAGGAAATGATAAAGCAACGGAATTTGGAACTCAAACAAAGGAACAATAGTTCCTTCAACATCTTTCGATGCTTCCAAAAGTCAAACATGGAATGGGGGGGGGGTTATGGTAAGTACATACATTTTTATTTGATGTTCTCATTTTCATTCATTCCTCAATTGCTGGGACAGAGTCCCCAGCAACCTATATCCTGGGAGGACTCTAAGGAAGGATATTCCTGAGCAGCGCTGAGCCAAAGGCTGCTCTTCTCCTAGAGACCAGATCCAGTTTGTAATGGGCAATACAGGTATGATGATTAACTTGGGTTATTGCTGGACAAATATCATCCAATGAAGATCTGAATAACAAATGCGGAAGAAGTTGCCATATACCTTGTGGAATGTGCTTTTGATGGCTTTGGTAAAGACAAGCCCATTTTTTTGCAAACAAAGGTAATACAACCAGTTTATCATTTGGCCAAAGTTAGTTTAGAATCTGGTTTGCCTAATTTGATTCAGAAAGACAGACAAACAATTGTTCTGATTTCCTCACATTTTGGTTCTATGTAGACAGAACCATAATAGCCTGGGAATGTCCAAAAGGTATAACATACACTCTCATTTATTTGAGAAATTTGGAAAGAAGACTGGCAGGTTGATAGTTTGATTAATATTGGATTGTGACACCATATTAGGAAGAAAGGAAGGATTGGTCCACAACGATACTCTATCCTTATGAAGAATCAAAAAGGTGGCTTGGATGATGGGGCCTGCAAGTCTGATACTCTTCCAGCAGAGGTAATGGCCACTAAAAAGATAGTTTTCCAAGTCAAGAATTTTAGTTCACATTTAGCTGATGATTCAAACGGGGATAGAGTTACAGATTACAAAATAATTTTCAAACCGCAAGGAGGAGTGGGATTTTTAATGGCGGTCTAAGAAGAAAAGTTCCCCTTAGAAAGGCTTTACAAAGTTTGGAGGATGCTAAACATGAGTTACTTACTCCTATATGAAAATTGGCAATGGCAGCTAGTTGTATTTTTATAGTAGAAGAGATAGCACCTTAATTAAAAATTGTAGCTAAAAAAACTTTAGCACACGGTGCTGAAAAGAGATCTAGATCATTCTGCTGTGCCCAAAAGACAAATCTTTTCCATTTAATTATGCAAAATTTTCTAGTGGAAACTTTGTGGGATGATAAGAGAATGTGACAGACAAGGGAGGACAGCCAGGGCTTTCTAGCAGTGAACAGATGTGGAGAAACCATGTGGTAAATTTTTGGCCTGGAATGCCCAGATGTGTCATGTCTGTCGGGTGAGACAGTAGGTCTGGAGTTGGATCCAGAATCCATGGAGGATGAAGCAGATGAGGTGCCAAAGAAAGGGAAACCAAATCTGACAAAGCCAGTAAGAGGCAATGACAATAACTGTGCTCTTCAATCAAGATGCTTTCTGAAAAAAATTGGGGGATTATAGGTAATGGGGGGTAGCAGTAAAGCAGACCGGGGGCCAATCATGAAGTACAGCATCCCTCGGTGACTCCCCCGATGGGGGTACCAGGGCAAAGAACCCGCTGCACTTGTTCAGGGGAGATGAAAACAGACTGCAGCATGCTTGGCCCCATCAATGATAAATCCTTTCTGCAACCTTCATACTGAGGGACCACTTTTGAGGCATTAGAATGGACTTGCTTCATTTGTTTGCAATCACAATGGCTCTCCGCAGAATGTGCATTGCTATCAGAAATCGATTGGAGGAGATCTTCCATTGCCACACTCTCGCAGATTCTCGACAATGGGGTTAAGATTTGATTTCTCCTTGTGTACTGATGCACCACACCAGTGATATATTGTCTGTCTGGATCACAATAGTCCCTGTGGGGAAAGTATCTTGAAAGGCCTGCAATGCTAGGAGGACAGCTCTCCTTTCCAGGACTCTGATATGAGTGTTGGCCTCTTTGGGGGGACCATGTGCCTTGGACTGTCTTTTGCCAGGAAGTGCCCCCCCCCACCCAATCTGGGAGGTGTCTGTGGGCACTACAGCCTTTGGTGTGGGGAGAACAAAGGGACAACCTTCTTGTATTTGACTGGAGTGTATCCACCACAGATGATAATTTTTGCAAGCCTGTGTTATTTTGATCTGATTGGACAAAGGTTGGTAGAGAATGGACCACTGAGTTGCCAACACTGAATAATCCTCATATGCCATCTTGCCAACTGAACTAGGATGAGTGCCAATGACATGGATCCCAAAGACTGAAGGATCATTCAAGCTGAAAACGAAGCTCCGTATAATCTTTCTGACCTTGAAGTGAAAAGTCTAAACTCTTGGCAGATGGAGAGAGGCTGTTTGAGTGACCATATTGAGCAAGACACTGAATTCCAATATCTGTGTTGGTTCAAGATGAGGTCTGTTGTGATTGAAATTCCCAGGTGGGAGCATAACTGGAGTACGTAGCATCTAGCTAGAATCAGAGGATGCCTAGTTGGAGTGGTTATGCGCCTAGATGTGGAAGTAAGCTGCTACTACTGCCATACACTTGGTAAATACCCTGTGGGCTATGGTGAAACCAAAGGACAGCACTCTGAATTAGTAATGACTGGCTTCCAGCCAGAAGTGTAGATATCTGCTGGATCACCTGTTCATTTTGATGTGATAGTATGCATCCTGAAGATCTATCAAGCACATCCAGTTATCCTTGTGCAGAAAAGGCAGAATGGACTTTACCGTGACCATCTGGAACTTTGTGTACTGAAGTGACCGATTCAGATTGCTGAGATCCAAAACTGGTCTCCAGTCCCCTGTTTTCTCTGGCACAAAAAAAATCTTGAGTAACTTCCAGACTAACTGCTCTGGGGGGATTTCTTGGATGACTCTTTTTTTTCTATCAGCTTGTTTATCTCTAGTGCTGCAGCCTCCCCCTGATTGTGTGGAAAATTTGGGATTTTGTTTACTACTAATAGGGGTAGATGGGAAAATGATATTGTATAACCTCTGGATATTATCCTCTGCACCCATGAATCTTTTGTAATTTCTAGGCAGGCTTTCTGGTGCAGGGATAAAAGACCCCCAACTGTCTTCAGAGACTGAGAGTCGGGCCTCCTTGCAGGAGCGCTGATAGGCTCTATCAAAGAAAGTATCTCTAGACCCATGTTTATACGGACCACCTCTGCCATGGGAATGGCATCTTCCATTAGAGTTTCCCCCTCTGCCCCTGGGAAAACTATCCCCACGTGGATCTTAAGACGGGTCCCTGGGATTTTCTGAACCACATTTTCCATCTGCTCATTGGTTCCTAGAAAGGGGTCGAAAAACATATACCCACAGCAGACAGGGTTTTTCCTTCCTGCTCACACCTAGAGTGTGTGTCTTTTACTTTGGGGCCAAATAAGGAACTTCTGTCAAAAGAAACATTGATGAAGGAAGATTTAAAGGGTTCTGCAAACTCACACAAGCGCATCCAGGCATGTCTCTGACGGAAATAACTGAACCTGCCACTTGTGAGATACCTTCAGCAGCATTGGAGATAAGCCTCATGTACAAGTTCGAAATGGACAGAAGGGTAGTCAACTGCAAGGCAACAGTGTTCTCTGCCTCGAAGGATATGCTCCCAGTGAGGGATTTGGTAAGCTCCTTAATCAAACTCCTCTGGAGTCTTGTGAAGTGTGCCAAATAATTCAGTAACTGGAGGGCAAATGTCACCAATGCATAGGCATGTTTCCCAAATCTGTCCAGTTCCCTGGACTCCCTGTTGGGGGGGTGGATAGAAGAACTTTGCTCCACTAGTTCCTTCTTCATGGCTGCCGCTATGACCATGGCATCAACTGGTACTCCCTTGCTCCAATACTGTCTGTCCTTCAGTGGTGCCAAGACCTTATCTGTTCTCTTGGGGATAGGTTCAATGATGTCAGGCTCCTTCCATGCCAGTCAAGACACCAAATCACTGAGCTCATTAGCAGGTGGAGTCACTCAGGAGTTAGATGTGCCAGCTCAAAAAGCATCCAGGAATATGGACTCCTCTTGGTTAGGGTTGTTGGGAGACCAACCACCCCTTTGCTTTAGGAGTTCTAGGATGTCTACAAATGAGACGTCATTGGGTTTTGATCTTGGGGACCCCTCCCCCCATCAAAGTCAGTATCCTCTGTGGCAAACTCTTGTGGAGAGTCCAAGTGCCTCCTTTTGCACTTTTTCCTAGGAACCTCTTCAGTGGGGTTCTCAAGAGAAGTCTCAGAAGAGCTCAGTATACCCTATTGGATGCTATGGAGACTACTTTGGGCTGCCTGTCCCAGTGGCACAGTTGGTTGATGCTACAGATAGAGTCAAACAGGGTCGGCTGCTTGGAGTCGAAGAGGGAAGAGAAGTCCAAACTCTTGGAACAGAGAAAGCACTCTCCATTACCTAAAAAGCAGAATGCCTTGGAGAGAAGGAGGTTGACGGCTCCAGTAAGACATGCTTATGGACCATTGGCTCCATGCACACCGAAGGCAGACTACTCGAGGAGGGAGCTGAAGCCAAGCTCTCTAGCATCGAAGCTAGACAGAAATGTCTCAGATAGCTTAGGACTCAACTCCAACACCCCAGACCCAGTGCTGATGCGAGGGCTCAGAGAGTCATCGAGTTGCAATGTGCTCGACACTGTTGCACTAAGAGATGCCACTGGAGTCGAAGATACCCGTATCTTCTGATCTGATGTGGACTCTGGAATCTTCGGATCCAAGGACTCTAAAATCAATGGTCAATTTTGAGAAGGAGCCAATAACGGCGGAGTAGTGTTAATAAAAGTCTCTGGACTTGATGGGGTTGGAGCCAGAAGAACTCCCATTTGAATCTGCATTGAGAGGAATTTCATCATCATACTGTCCACATCAGCTTCAGTCAGACTTTTGGCAGATCACACTGAAGATGCTGTTGGAGAAGGTCTGGAGTGATGTCTCAGCGACCTCTCCAAAAAAGGTGAACAGAGCTGACAGGAGACAGGATCCGGGACAAGCTGCGACAACCAGATCAGAGGGGATTTTTCTGGTTGAGCTTTCGGATCTGAGGAGGCTGGATCTGACACTAAGAATTTACATGATGGTTCAGATACTGGAGCCAAATAAGATGTCGGGTCCAGTGAACATTTTTCTCGATTTTTTTTTTTTTTTTTTTTTTAAGATTTTTTTGGTGGTTTTGAGCCCCAGATGAATTTGGTGCTGGTTTAAAAGGTGCAAACTTCTCAAGATCAATTTGTTTTTCCTAGCAATTAAGGCTCTTCGATTGAAAGCCCTAAAAAGGTCACATTTAGATTCAAGGTGTGCTGGGCCTAAACAATAGACATACATAGTACGTGCATCAGAGAATGGAATTTTATGGCTGCAGGCCATACACTTTTTAAAACCGGAAGGTTTCTCACACATTGTCTTAGTAAGGAGTAAAAGATTAACTGCGAAAGTTTTTTTTCTTGTAAGATTAGAAGAACAAAAATGCCAACAATGGCAATTCAAGACGTACTATAAAGTACAAAAAAGTAAGCATACCATCAATGGTAACTACAGAAACATAAATTTCAAAGTGTATATGGGAGAGAGGATAGCAGTAAAGGGTTGTTGTATAAAAGACAAAAGTTATAAAGATAAAATTGTAACACAACAAAAAGCTGCTAAACTCAAGAGTACATAGTGACCACGTCTGTAAACTAAGGTGGCAAATGACAGCTGAGGTACGTTAGGTGACTAGGGTGTTATGGGTAAGGGAGGAGCTCGAGTTTTGGTGTTCTACGAGCTGGAACAAGCGGCTGAGTCAGAACCAAAGTTAGATCCAAACCTAACAGTTGAGGAATTAATAAAAATGACATCAGATCTGTTTTAACAGTAAAATAAAAAATAAAAAAAAAAATGTTCTTTGCTTACTGTTGCGCAGGTTATCCATCAATATAGTATAATTGAAAACAGAAGGCACAAATGGCAGTTAAAAAAGGTGTGAGTTTGTTACTATAAACAACCAAATTTCTCTGCTTAAAGATTATTTCCATCATTTCAAGATTTAAAACATACAGTTAGGAAAGTTGTGTTAACACTGACATCTACTCAGAAATATTTAAATACAGTGGTTCTGACATTGTTTGCACTGGTTGGTACATTTAATTCAAATCCAGGACCAGTGCAAAGGGAAGTACTTAAGTATAACAGTTTACAAAACAACTGTCCTTCTAAACCATTTTTAAGTTTCTCACTGGTTAAGTGACAAAAGGGGTGACCTGTATATTATTACAGAAATATGTTTATCATATTCTTTATTTATTTATTTATTTGCAGTTGGTTTACCAGGATAGTCCATTGGGCCAAAAGAACCCGTTTTCAATCAAATAAATTTACTTAATCTGGATATAATTTGATTGGTTATAACAAGATATACAGAAGTGAGGGGCAGAATTGTTTTCTTCTCAAAATAACAGATATGTTTATAAATAAATATGCCAAAGATAAAAATAAGTTGATTGTCATACCTGATTCATGTAAAAAGTATTTATTTTGTACTTAGACAATGGTGGAAAGATACACCTTCACCAAGACTGCAGAACAAACAATCATTCTCCATTAAAGCATGGCTAATATCTGATTTCTACTTTTTTTATCTTTTTTTTAGGTCTGCCACTTCATGGCAGCCATTTTTTTTACACTTGTTAAATGTGGCTTTGCTTTTAATGAGTGTAAAATAATAAAAGTAAATTAAAAAAATAACTGCAACAGCCGCATTTTTACTTAAAACTTATCTTAGTACAGTTTAAAACAGCCACATTTAACAAGGTCAAAAAAAAAATTCATGTGTGTGTGTGTGTGTGTGTGTGTGTGTGTGTGTGTGTGTGTGTGTGTGTGTGTGAGAGAGAGAGAGAGAGAGAGACACACACACATACACATTAAACTAAGGAGAGAGAGAGGGAGAGCACATACCTTTCAAATTCTTTCTTCAAGAATTCAGATCTGAAGAGCCTTTTCATCCTCACACATTATATGAATAACAAAGTATGAAAGTATATGTCGAACTTTGCTGACTAATTCTTAGCAATTTATCAGAAAATAAAGGAGGCAAATCAGGGGCACTCAGTAAAATCAGGGACAGATGAGGTGCTGTAATGCTTTGCATGGTTTGATATATATTTTTTTCATTCATTTCATCACAATGACAGGTGAGGTGTGCCCAGTCAAGAAAGTGGCTTCACTTGCCAGATACATTTTTGTGTGTGTGTGTGTGTGTGTGTGTGTGTGTGTGTGTGTGTGTGTGTGTGTGTGTGTGTGAGACAATACTTATATTTTGCATGTAAAATACTTCCTCCAGAAGCAAATGCATACACTACAGAAACTCTGAAACATTAGGCAAAGAAAAATATATATAATAAGTATAAAAGAAAATATGAAATAATTTAAAAGAAAGCTCACTCTCTAAGCCCAAAACACCCTCCAGGGTAGGTGCTGCATTGGAAATAATGCCTTTCCAGGGGTGAAGAGGACCTCCACCTGTACAATTAAGCCTTACAATAATCCCAGGGTGTGTGTTGCTTCCTAACTATCTCAGACTTCATTAATCTTGACATTAAAAATCTATTAACAGTGGACCCATATCAATCTGGCTTTATCAAAGGAAGGTCCTGCCTCTTTAACCTAATTAATTTCTTTCCAAAACTGAAGCAGTTTATAGTGGTTATGCAGTGCAAACAGCATATCTAGACCCGGTCAAGGCCTTTGACACCAATCCCCATGCATGCATTATTCACAGACTTGTAAATCTGAATATAAATCCTTACGTTGTGTGATGGATAGCTTAATCTGAATATAAATCCTTACACTGTGTAATCGATAGTATGCCGCAGTGGTGCAGCGGTAGTGTTGTCGCCTCACAGCAAGAGGTTCTCCCGTTCAATTCTTGGCTAGAGCACCTTGTGTGTGGAGTTTGCATGTCCTCCTTGCGGTCAAGAGGCGTTCGAAAGACATGCGTGAATGGGCGTGCCTTCGTTGAAGTTTGGACGTCGGGCTGGCACCTCGGCACCATAAATATCGACTGCCAATCATTAGCGGACCAGAGTTCTGCTGTGGTGACTCCTAACTGGGAAAAGCCGAAAATAAAACAACAACACTGTGCAATCGATAGCTAATTGGTTGTCTGACAAAACCCGTGTGATTAGAGCAGTAGGTGCCACTTCTGAATATAAAAATATTACCAGTGGTGTACAACAGGGCTCAGTTTTGTGCCATTCCATATTTATCATATATTTTTCAGTACTTCAGGCCTGCACTCCTGGCCTATGGTTAACTAAGTTTGCAGAGTACTGTAAGTTGGGTGTTATTAAATCTTCAACTGATTTACAATTACTCCAACATGGCTGAGACCATGATGCCAGGACAATGGTCTCAAATAAAATGTAAAAAAATGTAGCGCATTTCATTTTTGTAAACAAAGCAGTTTCACTTACCATACAGGAAAAGCACCCCTCTAATCAGACACTTTTCTAAGGGATCTGGGTAATGTTGCTGATACTTCCTTATCATGTGTCCATCGTGTCTCCACAGTAATTTGGAAATCTGCCCCATCTAATTTAATCTTAACTAGATCCAAAAAAGTCTTAATTTGCTTTTATTCCAATCTTATCAGACCGATTATTGAATACAATGCACCTTTTTGCTTGTATTTATCTAAACAAGTCACACAACTTGAGAGACTGCAAAGATTCATAATTAAAATTATCAGTGGTCTCAAAAATCTTAGTTACCAGGACAGATTGCCAGCCCTTTCTCTGTACTCATTCTCTCAGACTACTCAAAAGAGATCTATATCTAGCCTTTTAAGCAAAGTAAGATCCAACTTTATATGAACTGCTATTCATTTGCAGAATTAATGGGGATTAAAGTGGCATCTTGACAAAATCACAATCTATAAGGGGGATTCTTCTTATGACACTGGGGTGACCTAGAAGAAGGGGAGAAGGAAGTCACAGGCTTCATAAAGAACTCCACAATGGTCAATGCCAGTTTACTACTTTAGGGATCTTTGACAAACTCTAAGGGAATTTGCTCAAATAGGATGTCACCCTGGAAAGGGAATATCCAAAATGGTCTGCCTCCAGCTCACCCTTAAAAGAGAAGCATCTGAGTCATACCAGTCTCAGCCTACTGCCCTGTCCATATCATCAACACAATCAATGTTACAAAAAAGCTGTAATACTGAAGCCTGTTGTGGAAGCCATTAAAAGGGTGGTTTTCATAAGCTTCTTGATTCTGGACTCATAAAGGCTTCCCAGCTTTCTCAAAGCTTGGTATGTCAAGGAAAAATGGAACTGGTACAGGTCAAATTGATAAGAGAAAAATTAGCAAGACAGAGAAAATATGCTCCTGTTTATCCAGCTAAAGCTTTGAGCTACTTATCAGTTAGCAAAGTTGACAGGTGTCCTGCTCTCTGAAACCTGTGCTGGATTCAAAGAAATCAGAGAAATCTGCCATAGTATGCTTTGTCAGGATGTCACTTCAATCCACTAAGGGCATAAAGGGAGCACTGGTTTCTTCTGAAGAAGCTTATTCCAGATAATTCGAGGCTGCAAGATTTACATACTTTATTGCAAATTCTAAAAGGGGATGATGACCCAGTTTCTTCATCCTTCTTCCCATTATACTAACTTCAAAAAAACAGGCATTTTTGCCCCTGCACCACCATGAGGGAAGATGCACTGCCACTATATTAGTTCAATAGGAGAATGGGAAATACGCTACAGAGAAAGAGTATTCCTTTTTTTTGCAAAAGCACAACTTCAGAATTGGAATACAGTGGATATAAAAAGTGTACACACTCCTGTTAAAATTCCAGGTATTTGTGATATAAAAAAATTAGACCACAATAAATCATTTCAAAACTTTTACCACCTTTAATGTGACCTATAACCTGTACAATTCAATTGAAAAACAAATCTGTTAGGAGAAAAATATAGAAAATAAAAAACGTACAATAAGCTGGTTGCATAGATGTGCACACATTTAAACTAATACTTTGTTGAAGCACCTTTTGATTTAATTACAGCATTCAGTCTTCTTGGGTAGGAGTCTATCAGCATGGCACATCTCGACTTGGCAATATTTGCCCATTCTTCCTGGCAAAAGCATTCCAAATCTGTCAGATTGCGAGGGCATCTCTTATGCACAGCCCTCTTCAAGTCACTCCACAGATTTTCTATTGGATTTAGGTCTGGGCTCCGATTGGGCCATTCCAAAACTTTAATTTTCTTCTGGTGAAGCCATTCTTTTGTTGATTTGGATGTATGCATGGGGTCATTGTCGTGGTGAAAGGTGAAATTCCTCTTCATCTTCAGCTTTCTAGCAAACGCCTGAAGGTTTTGGGCCAAAAGTGCTGGTATTTGGAACTGTTCACAATTCCCTCCACCTTGAGTAAAGCCCCGGTTCCAGCTGAAGAAAAGAAAACCCAAAGCATGATACTGCCACCACCATGCTTCACTGTGGGGATGGTGTTCTTTTGGTGTTTTGGCGCCAAACATACCTTTTGGAATTGTGGCCAAAATTTTCAACCTTGGTCTCATCAGACCATAACACATTTTCTCACATGCTTTTGGGAGACTTTATGTACTGTTTTGCAAATTTTAACTGGGTCTGGATGTTTTTCTGTGTAAGAAAAGGCTTCCGTCTTGCAACACTACCCCATAGTCCAGACACATGGATAACACTGGAGATTGTTGTTACATATAGTACGCAACCAGTTGTTGTTTTTCTTTTGGCTTTTCCCGGTTAGGGGTCGCCACAGCGGAACTCCGATCTGCTAATGATTGGCAGTTGATTTTTATGGTGCTGAGGTGCCAGCCCGATGCTGAAACCTTCAATGAAGTACACAACCAGTACTTGCCAGAAATTCCTGCAGCTCCTTCAGTGTTGCTGTAGATCTCTTGGGAGCCTCCCTGACCAGTTTTTGTCTCGTCTTTTCTTCAATTTTGGAGGGATGTCCAGTTCTTTGCAACGTCTCTGTTGTCCCATATTTTCTCCACTTCTTCATGACCGTCTTCACAGTGTTCCATGCTATATGCAATGCTGTGGAAATTTTTTTGTACCCTTCTCCTGACTGATACCTTTCAACAATGGGATCCCTTTGATGCTTTGTAAGCTCTCTGCGTACCATGGCTTTTGCTATATCAGGCAACTAAGTAAATGTCAGGAAAATTCTACTAGGACAGCTGAACTTTAATTGGGGTTAATCAGAGTCTCTTTAATTAATGGCAGGTGTGCATCCAAGAATACTGAATGCTGTAATTAAATCAAAAGGTGCTTCAACAAAGTATGAGTTTAAGGCTGTGCACACACAACAAAGTATTAGTTTAAGGGTGTGCACACTTAGCAACCAGAATATTGTACTTTTTTTATTATTTATATTTTTCCCCCAACAGATTTGTTTGTTTTTCAATTGAACTGTACAGGTTATAGGTCACATTAAAGGTGGGAAAAGTTTTGAAATAATTTATTGTGGTCTCATTTTTTTATATCACAAAAACCTGGCATTTTAACAGGGGTGTGGACACTTTTTATATCCACTGTATGTAAGTTGCAGATGGCTTGGGGTACAGAAGGCTTACCCCTCTGCATTACTATAAACATAGGGTTTCACTTTTCTTTCTTTTTTCTATACTGGGATCACCACTGTATTGTCTTTTCATTTTATTTAATAAATTGCTGGAGTTTGACAAACTAGGTGCTTATTTTTTGGTTTGTGTGTGTTTTCTAAGCACCTTTTGCACCACTTTGTTTTAGTTTCGCAGTCTTTTTATTTTCAATCTTACCTGCCTTTCATACTTTCAGTTTCAGTTATTCAGTAATCAGCATTTTACTCCGATATGAAGAATGTGACATACATTATAAACATGAAAATACAATGAAGCAGAGGCAAAAGCAAATGAATAGCACTGCATAGTCAGATAAAGCAGTTAACATTGTCATATCTTCAGACATTGTGTAGGCCAAGCAGCTTTTTCCCCACAACGAAATTCAGATTACCTCCTCCAGCAGCTGCAACTGTGGCAGGCGATGCTCCAGCCAATCGCAATTGATTCTGTAGTGAGAAATCAATATTATACCATTCAGATGTTCTGTCCACTGGTTTTGGAGGCATCACCAAGCTTGGGTTCTCCCGAACATCCAATACCTTTAAAATACAATAACATAGTCATGAGAGCATATAGGGAAAAACAGTGTCTGAATATTTTAGAAATGCTGGTCTTGGTGTTCTACTTTGCTTGATCAGAAAATTAACCTCACCTAACCTCTGTAAATTATTTTCTGCATTTTTTTTTTATATTTTTTTCACATGCATTTATATTACACTCCAATGAACAGATTTCATGTAATTCACAGTTATGTTTCAGAAGCTGTCTTTCATACTCCTCACTATCGATACCTATACCTTTTGTTGGGCAAAAGTTTCAAACTTCATAAGCTCTTACTTTTAATTACCTGACTTTCATAAACACTATAATAGATACCAGTATCTTATTTGACAGAGACTTACAATTTTGTAGGATCTTGCTTTTAATAAGTTAATTTGTGCAATGATCTACAGAACATTCCAAAAGTTCTAGCTACTTAGCCCCTGTAACTATTAATTCATTTTGGTGCTACCCTTCAAATTCCAACTCCTGTCTCCTTTAGCTCATTCATTTGCAAATGAATTAACATTTATCAGATAAAAAAAGTATAAATCACCAAGTCAGAACTTCATAACCCCTGAACTACAAACTGATTTAAAAAGATAAATCTGCCAGTATCCATTAGTGCTTCTTCTCATCTTCCAAATCTCTCTCCAGTAATGGGCTTTAAAATGGTTATAAAGCCACCCAAGTCACAGAATTCTCAGAGTTTACACGTCAACAGCAATGATAAAAACAGTAATGATATTTACTGATCAAGCTGAAAGCATTTAACAAAAAGTACATAAAATCCCATCATTCATACACACACACACACACACACACACACACACACACACACACACACACACACACACACACACACACACACAAATTCATGTGACTAGCAAAGCCATGACACCCCCTCTGATGCCAAATGGAGACAAGTTGATTTTCTATTCTTAATTCAGACAGTAGCAAGTTTGTAAGCTATATTTGAGCATTTTAATCTGCAGATGAAAATGCACTGTGAAATTCCTTTATAAAACATTTTAGTGACAAGAGAATTACATGTGTTGCTTTATGTAAATCAAAAATGTATGGAACGTGTAAACTTGTTCTGTTGAAAAATGCAGTAACGGTAAAAATATACTTCTAACTCAGAAAATAATTATTTGCATGTATGTAAGTCAAGAAAGTGCTACAGTCAGAACACTTGAGTTAAGGTTGTAAACAGAGGCAGCTGAAAGGAGGTAAAAGCAATATGCGAAATTCCTGTTAACCTTGCTGCTGTTTTAATGAAAAAATGATATATTTACTTCCGATTCCTGTAGGAAATTAATAAGCTATAGTATTTACCAACAACGAAAAACCAAAACAACCAGGAACCAGAGAGAAGCAACCAAACAGAAAAAGTACACTGGTGGAAACAGATGCTCGGCACAATTCTTTAGCGTAAACCAAATTTATTAATCCGCTATTCGTCTGAAGACTTCATCAGAAACAACCAACCACATAATATTGCAGGCACATTTAAACCAAATTTGTTAAATAGTTAACCAAAAGGAAAAACACTGACATTAACCCTTAATGCATCAAACAGAATAAATGACAGATTTTCTATACTTTAAAAAACATTTGATGTTTACAGCTTCATTTAAATTAGGAGGAAGGTGAGCAGCCAAATGAATCTGCCACTCAACTTCCTTTGTTTCAACTTCATTCTTAAAATCACCTCCCTTTAAGTCCATATGTACCACGTCCAAAACAGAAAAAATAAATTTCTTAAAATTGGAACATTTTACAGAATGCTTGTACAGCGCATTATTCTCATCATGTGTCGTGACAGCATATACATGTTCCCTAATTCTAGTACCCAGACTTCTGGTGGTCATGCAGACATAAAATGCTGTACATGACGTACATAAAGCAACATAAACAACCCCAGTAGAGGAACAATCAAATCTACCTGGCACTTTTATAGTTCTATTACAATGTGATATGTCTATGAAGGGACCCTCAGAAATAAACCTACACATCTTGCAGTTCCCACAGGAATCAATAGACCCTTACTCCCAGGCCACTCTCGTACACCAGCCCCACTAGGGTCCGATCATAATACCTCCCTCCAAATTGCTAATGCTTTCAATATTTTCTTCACTGAGACCATACCATCACTTGCCAGTCAGCTAACCCCAGATAACTCAAAACCTCATACCACCAGTCCTGGCTCTCTTCCAACATTTAAATTGCAACCCATCCCTACAGCTCTCATCCTCAAATTCATCCAAAAACTTAAGCCTTGCACTCCTTCTGCTGACCAGCTACCATCTGAATACCTGCAAAAAGCAGCCAAAGTTATTGCATACCCAATATCCATCCTTATTAATACAACCATTACAGAAGGGTACATCCCAGAAATCTCGAAAATCTCTCATATACCCCTACATAAAGGTGGTAACTTGAAAGATTATTCTAACTATTGGCCTACAGCCCTTTTATCTCCTCTAGCAAAAATTATGGAGAAATGTATTCACCATCAGCTTTTAGACCACTTAACTCAACATGACATTCTCGCTAGTTGCCAACATGGCTTTAGGCCATTTCATCGCACCACTACCGCCCTCTTATCCTTTACAGATTCCATCAATAGAAATCGCAATAGTAATACCCTCTCATCTGCACTCTTTATCGATCTCTCAAAAGCTTTTGACATGGTTAACCACACCCTTCTTAATAACATTCTAGAGATTTAAACCCAATCAGTGCCAGAACAGTTGCTGAACCACCATGTAGGCAGCTGTGTCCAACTATGACCAACTTCAAGATCTTTGCAAGTCAGAGGAAAGAGCACTCTGGCCTGTAGCAGCCACCATGAGAAAATATAATTTTAATACCAACAAAAAGCCCTATGCGAAGTCAATGACTGACCTGTCAAAGACTGACATTAATCCAAATGGTCACTAACAGATCTATTACCATACATATGATCCTTCTGATTCATTACAGCTTCCTCATAGTACCTCTGATATTAAAAAAGTCACAGTATACAAGCATACAATTCACGTCCAAGAATATTAGTCAGCTGTTTGTCATTTCTGTGATCTCTTTACATATAACACTATTCCCAACTTGCACGACATTCTTCAGAATCATCACCACCACCACCACCAAAACCCCCTTTTTCCCCATTTTCTGCATGGGGTCGGGGTGCCATGTTAAATGTAATCATCTCTCTCAGTTCAATGCCACATTCCTACCTTCTTCAACACTCATGCCTGTCTGTCACAGATCTTCTCAAACACAATCCATCCACCTCTTTGCTGGATGCCCTCATTTCCTCTTGCCTTCTTCCTGTCTGTCCCAAATCTTTTTCATCAGATTGCCTTCTGCTTTTCTGCACATGTGCCCAAACCAATAATCTGTTCCGTTTCATCTTTTCTGCAAATGAAGTTACTTTGGCTTTTGCACTTATTTCCTCATTTCTTTGTCTGTCCAGTCGTCAAGATTTTTCTTAAAGAGGGCCAATGAGGAGCTTTGCTTGACATGAATGGGTGGTTTGTTCCACAGTATGGAAAGTCTCTGGGACAGGAACCCATCCCTCCAGCATGTTCTGTTTATTGTGGTGACAAGGTTTAGGTCCCTGGAGCATGTGGTTCAGAGAGACTGGGATTTCTTTAAGTGCAGCATGTCCAACAGCTCTGGTTTTGACATAGCTTTGTATGCTAGGCATGTTATCATTGTATTAGAACAGTGCCTCCCCGGTTAGTCTGTGTACAAGCGGGAGCATCTTGTGCAATTGACGTTGCCCTCCAACTGAACAGAACAGGAAATTTGCTCAGTTCCACATGGTAGTGCGATCTCAGAGTTGGTATATTTAATTTGCAGGGGGTTGGGGGGTGCAGTCCCCCTGCAAAAGTGTAAAAATATAACCAAAAATAATTGTTATAACTAACCTCAGGAATCTCTGATGAATATTCATGTGGGTGGTGCAGATCTCTTCACGAATATTCAGTGGGATTTCTTAGTACATGGGTACTGGTTGGTGGGTGGCATTTAAGCAGGAGTTGGTACTGTGCTGAGTGAGTTTATGTTTTAATAAATAGCTAACATAACATTCGCACTTTTGGTAATATAGATGTCTTTTTTTTTTTTTAACTTTTCAGGATTGTAACAGTCGGTATTGTGAACTTTCAGTCATACAAGTTTTCTACACAGTGGTCTCGGTATTATGGGTTTCGGGATTTCAGTACTTTGATGTTGTGAAGTAGACCCACATACATGTGTCTGTGTGTGTGTGCAAATACACACCCACACCCATACAGAAGTTAAATACACTACTTACAGTAACTATATTATGCATGTGGTACGTCCAACATAAAGAATTTCATATGAATAATATTAAAAGAAAATGTTTGATAGAAAAATAACTTATTTATAATTCATGCAACTCTGCACAGCCATCAGAATAGACATCAACGGACTAAAACAGCTCTAGTTTCCTCCTGCCACAAAGTTGCTTTTCCTTCCAATAAAATGTCTCAACTTCCCAGTCATGACCAAATGTATTATCCTACATGCAACTTCTGCATAGATGGGCTACCAAGCATTCACCAGCTCACATCTGATCAAATCCTGTTTAACAAAACAACTGTCAGAATATAAAACTCTGCCAAAACAGTCAAACAAAACAAATCTAGTCAAATATACTACTATTAACAAAAGCATAAGCATGTGTTGCACATAGCTGCACTCCATTCCTACCTGTCAAATAACTGATTTGAACAAGTGACCATAAGTAAGATTGACAGACATGACACAGATTGCATAGGACTGATGTAAAGAAAAACATATGGAAAATGCCTACACATGAATTGCAGACAAGCACATACCCTGGTTGCAGAAGCAATGTCTTTCAGTGCACTAAGCGGACATCCAGTACAAATACTAATGAGCAATGCAGCATGAATGACAACACTAATGCAACTCAGAGACAGCTACATTGTGCATTACAGCTGCATTTGAAAAAGTGTTACAGTTTTGTTAATAGCTAACCAGATAAAAGTGACTTAACTTTTGCAGCACAGTTATCAGTCAGTTTTACAATGGTAACGTTATGCGCACAAGCAACACTACCAGCACAGAATTACATACACGTGTGTACATATACACACACACACACACACAAATACACATGTGAATATATATATATATATATATATATATATATATATATATATATATATATATGTATATATATTTTTTAGTATAGGTATAAATCACTGTGTCACAAGATGGGGTGCCAACTGGCTCACGGACAGAACCCACACTGTGAAAGTAGCAGACTCCAAAATCAGACTTCAGACCAGTGACAAGTGGAGTACCACAGGGTTCAGTCCCGGGTTCTTTCCTGCTTGTTATCTACTTCTCTGAAGTACAGGCTAACACAGAAGGTCTTTGGCTAACGAAGTGTGCAGATGACTGCAAACTGGGAGCCATAATCAAAACTCTTAACGATTGGACATCCTACAAAAGGGCCTCACTGAGACAGATGCCTGGTGTCAAAGCCATGGTCTCAAGCTCAATGCCAAAAAGTGCATTGTTATCCCCTTTGGTAAAAACTTTGTACCCATGAACTACCACATAGGTGGTAGTGTACTTAACACCAAAAGTGTGATAAGAGACCTTGGGACACAGGTGGACAGTAGTCTCTCCTTTGATAATCATATTGCCACAGTGGTCAGGAAATCCTTCTAGGCAGCACACCTCATCACAAAAGGTTTCTCATCCAGAAAAAAAAAAAAGAGGTAATTGTTCCCCTCTACTCATTACTCATTAGACCCATTATAGTGCCCCTTTTGGTATGTACCTCACAAGATATCTACAACAACTGGAGAGGCCATAGAAATACCTCACAAAGAGGATTATTGGCCTCAAACAGATGCCCTCCTCAGATCATCTAAAAAAACTCCAGCTTTACTCCGTCGCATATCGCCTACTCAGAGGCGATTACAAAGCTATGTCAAACCATACCTTAAGCAGACCAACTCAAAAAATTCCAGCTTTACTGCATTGCATATCACCTACTCAAAGGCGATCTCTGCCTAACATACAAAGCTATGTCAAACCCAGAGCTGTTGGACATGTTCCACTTAAAGAAATCCCAACCCCTCTGAGCTACACGCTCTAGGGACCTAAACCTTGTCACCACAATAAACAGAACATGCTGGAGGGATAGATTCCTGTCCCAGAGACTTCCCATACTCTGGAACAGACTATCTATTTATGTCAAACAGAGCTCCTCATTAGCACTCCAAGAAAAATCTTGATGATTGGACGGGTAAAAAGGAATTCACCCCGGGGATCACTTCTGTGGTTCTGCTTGACAGGGGTTCAGGAAAATAATTTTCTTGGGTGGCGAAAGTCAGGGTACCTTTTTGGCTAGGCTTGTATAGGCCCTAGAGCCAACAGCCTAGTACCTACCTATGAACCCTATGAATCTGTGCTTTTCTGTGAGTTTTACTGTGTTCTTAACCCTTAAATTGAGTAGCATAGTCAGGATACAGGTTTGCTGTATCAAGAGCTGTTTGTTTCTGCCGTCTGTGTTTCTGGCAGCCATCTTGAGTTTGCCTTCTGTGTTTCTGGCAACCATCTTGTGCTGGTTGGGGGCCTATCTTCTCTGCTGGTGAGAGCAGCAGGGCTACCTGGACCTTGTCTGGCACAAGCTGATTGGTAAAAGAAAGCAGAGGCTAGCAGGATTGGCTAGATTTCCGAGTTACTAGAATCTTCTATTTTTTGTGGTATTTAAACCCCATGTTTGAGCTCGTTTGAACCAGGCTCTGCTTAGATGCATCATCTCTGGGACGTTTTACAAAATTCCTGAGGGTCCAAGACCAAATCTAAGTGCTTTTTCATTTATTTTCACTTATTTTATTGCATTTGCACTTGCCTATCATTTTTATCTGTGCCTTTACAGCTAATTTATCACATATGCACGATTTTACAGCAATTTACTGATTAACTGTATTTCATTGCTATTTACTGCAATTCATTACTGTTTAACTGCATTTTACTGCATTTCATTACAGTTTCTGGCAGCCATCTTGCGTTGATAGGAGCCTATCTTCCCTGCTAGTGAGAGTAGCAGGGCTGTCTGGACCTTGTCTGGCGCAAGCTGATTGGTAGTGAGCAGGGGCTAGCAGGAGTGAGTAGATTTCTGTATTAACAGAATCTTCTATTTTTTATGATATTTAAACCCTGTGTTTGAGCTTGTTTGTGCTTTGGCCACCACAGCTGCACTGTTTTTAACCCATTGCAATGTATTTGAGCTACAAATGTTCCCTTAGTAGCACCTGTGTGATCACTTAGTAGTATTCATCTTAGACCTTCCACCCTTTACCCCCTTAGCTCTCTCTGGCCTCTCTCCCTCACATTCTGACAAACATGGATGGGCAATTTCCTATGGTTTCTCCTGCCAGTCTAGTTGACATGGGCATCTTGAGACAGTGTAGCAACTGTCTCATGTACACAGACAACCCTCTACTACTACCACCACCTAGGAACACAATCTGTGAGAGACGCAATTACATTAAGAATCTAGTGTCTATGCTCTCTCCCTCACAAGCCAGTATACCTGGCACTGAGAAGGTTGTTAACACAAACACCATACCTCAAACACCACCCACACCTACACAGCACGCACCCACATATGCGGAGGTCCTCAACAAAAACATACCCAAACAAGAAAGACCTCCGAGGCAAAAACACATGCAAACTCCACAGCCCACCACACCACAAATAGTCCATATAGCAGTGTCTGCCACCACACCACAAATAGTCCATATAGCAGTGTCTCACAGCCACTAAGGCCTAACCATAAACCCAACATATTAGTCATAGGAGACTCCATTTTGAGAAACAAAGATATGCCCCTTACCAGACTGGATAAGGAGAAAGTCACTGTTAGTAGTTTTTCAGATGCCACAATCTGTTATATCACACATGCACACAAGTCTCTTAACAGGTACTGTTATCATTCTGTCACAGTCCATGTTGAAGAGAGACATGATCAAGGTAGCTGAATGTATCCCAGCCAAGTATGTCCCTAGCGTTAAGCAGCATTCTACAGTCACCTAGAATGATGCCTCAATACAAACAGAAAATGACTTGACTTTATCAATTGGCTTAGTTTCTGGTGTCATTCCAAGGGGATCCAGTACCGGATAGCCTGGGAATACATGATTGATAGACCAGGATGCTTTTGCCAGAGATGACCTGCATCTATCTCCCTTGGGCTTCAGGCTTCCTGCAAAGGCTCTTGCCACCCCCATAGTGCCTTTTTTAGGCAATGCCATGAGGTCAGCACTACCAAAATGAAAAGTTCATCAAAAAGCAAATTAACAGTCATACTGCTAAACACTAGGAGTCTAAGCATGAAACTGTACTCAGTGCAAGCATTCATAACCCTGGAAGATGCTGACATTTGTGCGGTCACAGAAATCTGGTTCAAAAGCTGCAGAGAGAACCCCAGCATTACCAAGTTACTCATCCTATCATACATTCAGACCCCAAACCATGGACAGCAAAGCAAAAGGAGGTGGAGTTTCAATATATGTTAAAGACATACACACCTCTAGACTGGTCAAACAGTATGATGCACAGGAGACACTCCAGGTGCAGTTAACCATTGTCAACACCCCTATTCAAATCAAAGATAGTTACATGACTCAAGATGCCCACTCCACCTATCTGGACCTCATCTAATCTATGAAGAATCAACCCTTCACCCTGATCCTGTGTGACTAATTATCCAGCCATAGACCTGAAGAACTACTCATGCCAAAACACAAATGTCCACAGATTCCATGATTTTGTCAATGCAAATGCCTTGGACCAGTTGGTCGACACACCCACAAGAGATGATAATATCTCAGACTTGGTATTAAACCAACACGAGTAACCACTGCAGCATCCCTGCAAAGTTATCCTCCCTGGTAAAATCTGACCACAAAGTGGTCACTTTCGAAGTCATCATCTCCCCCGACCCCCCCCCCATCCCATCTTGTTTCAGTCAAACATAAAAACTTCTCCAAAGGTAATTACAACCTCCTGAGGGAAGGTATAAACAGCTTTGCATATACGAACATTTATATAGCTGCAAGGAATCAGAAATACCCGACAGGACAAAATCATCTTCCTCAAGGAAGAATAAACCTGTCTGGTGGACATCTGCAATAAATAAACTCTATAATAAAAGGAAAAAAGAAGTTAGGTCTTACCAGAACATTTCATCTGTGTTGCCGATCTTCATCTGCTCGACTGATGCATTTTAGTTCTGACCCTCGGAACCGATTTGGCCATTACACAGCTCACGCCAGCCAAAAAAATCTCTAGAGCTGCAAGTCTACCCACAATTCCCCTCTCCAAATTACCTTAGATTGAGTTTGCTATACAGAAGAATAGTGCAATGAAAGTCAGAAGCCTTGTCCAAGGCACCTGAAACAATAAGAACCCAGAGCAGGATATTGCTCCACCAGAAGCATGAAGGAGGGAAGCCGGGAGGGACACAAGAATAGATGAAGACTGACAACACAGATGGAATATTATGGTAAGACATAACTTCTTTATCTGATGTTGTCAATCTTCTTCTATTCTTGATTGATGGGACAGAGTCCACATCTACCTTGTAACCTGGGAAGTCTTATGGAAGGACATTCCTGAGCACAATAGAATCAAAGGATGCTCTCCCCCGGAGACCATATTCAATTTATAATGAGTAATAAAGGTATGGGGCTTAGTCCAAGTTGCAGCAGCGCAAATGTCTGACATAGAAGCTTTGGAGTGAAAGACCATAGAAGTCGCCACTGATCTTGTAGAATGTACCTTGACTGGTTTCGGGAGTGTCATATTCAACTTCTTGTATATGAACGATATACATTCTCTCAACCACCTGGAGAGAGTTACACTGAAGACTGTTCTTCATATAGTTGCACTGGTGAAGGACATAAGCAGTTGATCACATTGTCTAATTTGTTTCATTCTATCTAGATAGAACTGCAATGGCCTACGTACATCCAGAAGGTGAAGGCAGTACTCTCCTTTGTTAGAATAATTTGGGAAAAATAGTGGTAAGTCAAAGTCTTAACATCTGAGATATCACTTTAGGGAAAAATGCAGGATTTGTTCTGAGTGACACTCTGTCCTTATGGAAAACTAAGTAAGGAGCTTTAGAGCACAGGGCTTGTAATTTGGGGACTCTCCTCACAGACGTGACAGCTATGAAAAGTAATGTCTTCCAAGATAGGAACTTTACATCACAGGTAGCTGCTGGTTCAAAAGGTGGTGCCACAAGTGATTGCAGTACTAAGGTCAAATCCCAATGTGGGAGAGGATCTTTAAAGGGGGGCTTTAAGCATAAAGTACCTTTCAGGAAAACTTTGCAAAGTATGTGGGAAATCAAAGGTTGGTTTCCAAAACTGATAAGAAACTTCGAAACTGCTGCTAGAATAACTGACAGTAGAAGCACAGGCTCCCTTATTAAAACTAGCAGCCAGAAATTCCAAAATGTTTTCTATTGGCACTGAAAAGGGGTCTAATCCATTATCAAAGGCCCAAATAAAAAATCTCTTCCATTTGAGAGAGTTCTGGTGGATTGCTTATGAGATGCCAGCAAAATATGCTGCACGGGAGAAGGTAGAGCATTATGCCTGGCAACTAACAGAAGTGGAAGAACCAAGCTGTCAGCTTGAGAGTCTGAAGGTTGGGATGTACTAGTTCCTGGGGATGGGACAGTAGATCCGGTGCTAGGTTCAGAATCCATAGTCAGCAATGCAGATGAGGCCACAGGAAGGGAAACCACATCTGTCAAGGCCAATACGGAGCAATGAAAATCACCTTGCTTCTCAGCCGAAATGCTTTCTTGAGAAACATTAGGATCAGAGGAACAGGAGGAAAGGCATACAGCAGACCTGGGGGCCAACCGTGTAGAACAGCACCTTTGGGTGACTTCCCCTGAAGGGGAAATAGGGCAAAGTAGCTTCTGCACTTGTTGAGGAGTGATGCAAACAGGTCACAGCAAGGCTGGCTCCAACGAAGAAAAATCTTTGTTACTCTGGAGTTCAGAGACCAGTCATGAGGCAGGAGGATGCATCTGCTCAGCTTGTCTGCAGTTATGCTGGAAGTCCCCATGATATGCGTTGCTATCAGAAATTGGTCAGAAGATATAGCCCACTGCCACACTCTAAGGGCTTCTCGACACAGGTAGGACTTGGTTCCCCCATTTGTTAATGTACCAGACTACCGACATGTTGTCTGATTGAACAGCTATCATCCCTAGAGGTAAGGCAGAACGAAACGCTTGCAACACCAGAAGCACTGCCCTTAGCTCCAGTACACTGATATGCAGATTGGCCTCAGAAGGGAACCAAGTGCCTCGGACAGTCTTTCCTAGATAATGCCCCACAACCCACCCTATCTGGGAAGCATCCGTGATCACTATGGCCTTGGGCTGGGGGAAGACAAAGCGACAACCTCAAAGAATTTCTTTCGAATGCATCCACCAAGTGAGATTGTTTCTGCATCAGCTGGAAATGAAAACCAAGTGGTCCAAGGGATGAGTCAGAACTGACCATTGGTTTGCTAACAGCCATTGGAGAAGTCTCATGTGGAATCTTGTTAGTGGAACCAATGTGATAGCCATTGCCATGGGGGCCAGAGCTTGTAAAATCAGTTGAGCAGGTATTTTGTTTGAGCGTAGAAGGGGTTGGACTTGCATCTGTATTTTCTGCAACCTGTGAAGGGGAAGTGACGCAACGCAAGTAGAAGTGTTGAGATGAGCTCCGATGAATTCCATGTCTTGGTTGGGAGTTAACTGTGACTTGGCAGTATTTACTGTTATAACCAAATGGTGGGATAGGTCCAGTATGAAATCCGTAGTCTGCTGTTGTCTAGGTAAGGAAACACTCTGAATCCCTGCAGCCTCAAATGTGCTGTGACTGCTGCCGTGCATTTGGTGAAAACCCTGAGGGCTGTGGTGAGACCAAGGGGCACCACCCTGAGCTGGAAATGATTGGCTCCTATTCAGAATCAGAGAAACTTTCTCTAGCATTTGTCCACTTTTATGTGGTAATACACGTCTTGAAAGTTGATACAGCACATCCAATCATCTTTCTCTAAGAAAGGAAGAATAGGCTGAACCATGACCATCCGGAATTTTGTTTGCTGGACAAATTTGTTTAGAATACTGAGATCCAAAATTGGTCTCAGTCCCCTGTTTTCTTTGGCACTAAAGAATTTTGAGTAAAAACTGGATCCTAAACGGTCTGGTGGGACTTGTTGGATGACTTTTTTTCTAACAGCTTTTGCACTTCTATTGCTGCTTGAACTTTCTGACTGGGTGGAAGGTCGGGGAGTTTTGTAGGGGTTCTTGAATAATGGTTGAATGGAATTCGATAACTTCTGGTAACTATCTTTAGCACCCAAGCATCGGTGGTAATGCATCGCCAGGTGTTTGGGTGCAAAGAAAATCTTCCCCAGTCTGCCTCCAAAAGTAAGCAATCAGATCTCCCTTCAGGACTGCTGATAAGGTTGACCGGAGAACAAATCTCTGAAATCCTGATTCTGTGGACCACTCCTGCCTCATGGATGGCATCTTCCACTGTAACTCACCCCTCTGGCCTGAGGGGAGTCTGAACTTTGTGTGTCCTGGAAAGGTTTCTGGGATTTTTTGAACCACATTTTACCACTTCTTTGATTCATGGAGTAGGATCGTTGAGGAGTGGAAAAACATACGCCCACAGCAGACAAAGTCTTTCCATCCTTTTCACACCTGGACAGAGTTTCCTTAACCTTGGGACCAAACAAGAATGACCCATCAAAGGGGGCACTGACAAAGGAAGATTTGAATGGGTCCGCAAACTCACACAGGCGCAACCAAGTGTGTCTTCGTATTGCAATGCCTGAAGCTGCTGACCTGGTCACCCCTTCGGCTGCATGTGCAATAAGCTTCATGGAAGAGTTTGATATCAACTCCAGGGTAGCTAGTTGGGAGGCTACTTTCTCCTGGACCCCCTGAGCCACAGCTCACGCTAAGGTATCTGAGAGCTCCTTGACCAGATCCCAATGGAGTCTAGTAAAATGTGCCAAAAATTTCAAAGACCTGATGGAGAAGGTCAATGACACACAGACCCACTTCCCAAATCTGACCAGTGCCCTGGATTCTCGGTTCGGGGGGTTGACAGCAGAACCTTCTTTGGCGAGTTCTTTCTTAGTAGCAGCCGCTACCACCATGGCATCTACTACCAAGCCCTTAGCCCAGTGGGGTTGGTCCTCTGGAGCAGTAAGAATCTTATCCTGTCGCCGGGGGACAGGTTTGACAGCATCAGAAGCCTTCCAAGCCCACTGAGCAATTAGCTTAATTAAATTGTCAGCAGGCGGGGGTCACCCAGGAGACAGATGGGCATGCACCAAAGTCCTGCAAGTATACAGATTCCTCCGAGGACGAGTCTTTGAGCTTCCAAACACTCCTCTGCTTCAGGATCTCCAAAATGTCTCCAAAGGAGATGTCTTCTGGGGATGATCATTGGGAACCCACCCCTTCATCGAAATCCGTGTCTTCTGTGACAGATTCTTCAGGAGAATCTATGTGCTTCCTCTTGCACGATCTCTTCGAAGGGGGCTCCTCAGTGGGAACATCTGAGCAGGACTCAGAAGAAGGGATATCCTTAGAAGGCAAGTCTTGCGGTAGTGATGCGAGCTGTCTTTGGGTAAAGGTTGGTGCCTGAATTGAAGAGCCTGGGGCCTCAAGGAGGGACTCCAATAATCCAGGAGCCAGATGAGAAGACGCAGTGGCCAAAGCCCTTTCCATGGCCTGTAAATCAGGACTTCCTGAGGAGATACAGGAGCCCAGAACAGAGACCGACAAACTCAAAACTGGGGTCATACCCCACCCCAAGATCCACACTTGGCAGACCGGAACCAAGGAAGGGTCTATCTACACCGTAGCCATAAGGGATACGGTCGGCTACGTAGAAATGCTCAGAACCAAAACAAAACCTCCATGCTCAATGGCAAAAACGTGGTCCTGGTTGCCCAGTGGTGCTGATGGCACTGAAGGAGCCAGACTTTGCACCGAGGGCAAGGGTGCAGTTGGTACTGAAGTCATAGGAACCTGGGAGGTTGGAGACAAAGGCTCTAAAACCTGAGCTGAGGTTAGATGAGGAGAGTAATTGGGTGTAGTGGGAGAGAACCCAGCTGCTCTGGGAGGAAGAGTGGTCTGAACAGTGGAAGAAAGACCCCAGGGCTGCCAAGATCTGGTCCACCAACTTAATGGCCAGTTCTGACAGACTTCTGGTGGAGCGCATTGACAGGGCTGAAGGAGGCTCCAGTCTCTCTAGAAATGGACTGGGCAACTGTCCAAGAAAGGGATCCACTGAAGGTGAATAAACAAACCTGGGTTCCGAAGATATGGATTGCTTCGGTGCCATATGTTGCACCATGGGTGAAACAGCCGAAACCAAAGTTGGAGCCATACAGATGTTTGGATCTGTGGAACTAAAGCTGTGAACCGTAGACGTATCATGTGTCGATGGAACTGAAAAACTCTTCGGTGCTGGAGATTTTGACTGTTCTGACAATTTAGGAACTTTGGATTGTGATTCTGAGGATGAACCCTCTCCCTCTAAGGCATACTCGTGTTTAACAGTCAGTGCTGAAGGAGATGACAGCACTGACTGAGAAGACTTAGAGCCAGAGGGGACTGGTTGGCCTTGCACAAGGCTTCCTCGAAAGGGGCCTTAAGGAGCCCTTTGAGGAGCAACTTATTCTTTCTCTCAGCCAGGGTTCTATTACTAAAACCATGGCAAATGGTACATTCCACATTCAAATGGGGCACACCCAAGCAATAAATGCATTTGCCTTGATCATCTGAGTTTGGCAACTTCCTGCCACACTCAGAACATTGTATAAATCCTGTGGTAGAGGATTTAGGCTTTCCAGCCATAACTATCAAAGAAACACACAAAAAAAAAAAAAAAACGGTAAAAAGAGAAAAAACATGCTCATTCAGGGTAGACCAAACACTCAATAGGAAAGTTAGAATTACCAGTAAGAAAATGCAACTATTAATATACAAGAATAGAATAGAAAACTACTGGAAAATCAGAAATTACTTAGCTGCAAGAGATGACTGTCTGACGCATCTGATTCGCAAAAGCAGCAAACAAGATCTGAGGTAGTTTGGAGAGGGGAACTGTGGTTAGACTTGCAGCTAGAGAGATTTTTTTGGCTGGCACGAGCTGTGTACTAGCCGGATCGGTTCCGAATAGATGAAGATTGACGACATCAGATCAATTGTTGTCCAGGACCAAAAGGAGCAGGTGCCTAATTGGAAGCAATCTCTCCTTAGTCTGAACAAGCAAATAAAGTCACTAGTGAAATCCTCCAAAGCAAACTTTGAATCCAAACTGGCCACACCAACTAAAGACCATCATAAGGCCTTCTTCACATATGTCTGTAATCTCAAAGGAAGCACTCAAGGACACCACATACACAAATGCCGTAGACACGTCAGACAGGTTCAGTGAAAACTTCACCCCTCTGCCCCCCCATCAGTATATGAGGACATCCCCAGCACCTGCCCCCTCCCCTTATCTCTAGGAAGCAAGTCATCACTGCCCTCTCAAAGGCAAATAATACAGCCTCCATGGGACCCAATAACATTCCAGGCTGCATACTACATGAACTCAGGCAGGAACTTGTGGCACCAATAGGCACCCTATTCAACCAAAGCCTGAGTACCGGCTTTGCCCCAGTCGAGTGGAGGAAAGCCACTGTCATCTCTTTGCACAAAGGTGGTGTGTCCACCGATCCAGGTAATTATAGACCCATCAACCTAACTAGCCTGATCTGCAAGGCCATGGAACAGATTTATCATGGACCTCATTAACAAGGACATTGGCAACGTCCAAACACTCGATCCCACACAGTTTGGTTTCATCAAGGGGAGGTCACACCTGTTAAATTTCGTCAACGTCTTTGAGACATCACCAAAGCCATGGATAAGGGGAAGACGGTGCACACTGTCTACCCTGACCTGGCCAAAGCCTTCAATATTATTCCCCACTCCAGTATAATAGATAAACTCCCTCAACTAGACATCAATCCATATGTTACCAGATGAGTAGCAAACTGTCTCATTGATAGAACTCACCTAGTCAAAATTGGGGAAGCTACCTCAAGCAGTACATCTGTAATGAGCAGTGTACTTCAGGGATCAGTCTTGGGGCCTCCGTTGTTTGGGATATACTTTTCTGAGGTACAGGCCAAAACCAGTGGGCTATGGATGACCAAGTTTGCAGATGACTCCAAGTTGGGCACTGTTATCAATTCTGCTAGTGATGTGGACATCCTCCAAGAGGGTCTCACCCAAACAAATGACTGGTGGAAGACACATGGCCTCAAACTGAATGCCAAAAAATGCATCATCATCCCCTTTGGGGAGAGTGACATCCTCAAAAATTATCACATTAATAACAAGGTCCTAAGCTTGCAATCAGTTTTGAGAGACTTGGGCACCCAGGTTGATAGCAAAAAAGAAAGCATGTTCTTACCTTAACGTTCCATCTGTGTTGTCGATCTTCACTCACTCCGGACTGATGGGTTCAGGTTTGACCTCTCGGAACTGACTCGGCCATTATACATAGCTCGTGCCAGCCAAAAACTCTCGAGCTAAGGCTCTACCCACAATGCCTCTCTTCCCATTACTTCAGATTGAGTTTGCCTAGTAGTTAAGAAAATACAGAAGCCCTGTCTAAAGTATAACCCTATAATATCCCAGGACTAGGTTCGAACCTCTAGGAGTCTTTTGGAGGGAGCAGGAGGGTGGGATGTCAAGAATGAATGAAGATCAACAACACAGATGGAACTTTATGGTAAGAACATAACTTCTTTACCTGATGTTGTCAATCTTCATTCATTCTTGACTGATGGGACAGAGTCCCCAGCTACTTTAGATCCTGGGTGGCCCTATGGAAGGATATTCCTGAACACCAAAGAGCCAAAGGATGCTCCTCCCTTGGAGACCATGTCTAATTTGTAATGAGTGATAAAGGTAAGTGGATTATCCCAAGTTGTAGCTGCACATATGTCTTCCTTAAAAGACCTGAAATGGAAGATCGTGAAGTGAAAACAGATGAAAATCCTTATGAGGTATTTGCTTCCCACAAGTAATACAATTATGAACTTTTACTGACATCGGTAAGGAGCAAGAAAATTTTCCCCAACATGTACTTAGCTTTAGTTTGAAGACTTCGGTTCTGAAACTCGAAAACGAAAATTTCAGGAGTCGGCCGACCGGCACCTGCGAACTGCTTCTGCTTCGGGCACCACGCATCAAGAAAGACTGATTAAAATGGGGTCGGCTGCATGTTTTATACTCCTGACGACCTAACGTCATGGAAGAGGAGACAGCAACCGACGCAGGACCCAAGACTTTGTTATTCAGGCTGACTGAGGGCAACCTGCCAGCAGATTACCCTAAATGTAATGACTGCAACAGTGAAACACGAAGAACATCAGATCTTGTAGAGTGAGCGCTAACTGTAGCTGACAGCTTGAGTTTATTTTGGTTGTATATAAAGGTAATGCAGTCTCTCTCAGCCATTTTGACAAGGTAACCTTTGATATGGGTTTGCCCAGTCTGGGTCCTGAAAATGACAGAAATAGTTGGTCTGATTCTCTAGAGGATTTCATTCTGTCCAAGTAGAAACGTAATTGTCTGTGGACATCCAACAGTTATAAATAGTGCTCTCCTTTATTTGTAAAATTTGGGAAGAAGACTGGCAAGTCTATGGACTGGTTGACATTAGACTCGGATACCACTTTGGGAAGGAAGGCGGGATTGGTTCTGATACTTTTTCTTTGTGAAAAATGACACAGGGATGACTCACACGAAGCCTGCAACTCTGTAATTCTCCTAGCAGACATGATAGCTACTAGGAAGACAGTCTTCCAAGATAAGAACTTGAGGTTGCAAGTACCTGCTGGCTTAAAGGGCTGTCAAACTAGACATTGTAAGAATAAGGTCAAATCCCATGGCGCTACAGGGTCTTTGAAAGGGGGTTTTAAATGCAGAGCACCTTTAAGAAAAATTCTGCACAGACGATGAGACATCAATTAATGGTCATCAAACCAGTTATGAAAATTTGAAATGGCAGCCAAATGAACCTTAACTGTAGACATGCAGGCCCCCATTTCAAATAAGGTAGCTAAATATTCCAGGACCTTATCAACTGATGCCGAGAAAGGGTCTATGCAGTTTGTACACGCCCAAATTGAAAATCTTTTCTATTTGCCTACATAAAGCTTCCTGGTGGATGGTTTATGGGAGGCCAGAAGTATCCTTTGCACTGGAGAGGACAAGTTATTCTGCTTGGCAATTACTGGAATTGGGGAAACCAAGCCATCAGCTTGAGATTTTGAAGACTGAAATGCACCAGAGCCTGAGGGTGAGACAGTAGGTCCGGAGCTGGGTCCAGAGTACACAGGCAGTGAACCAGATGAGGCCAAAGAAAGGGGAACCAGACTTGATGAGGCCAGTAAGGTGCAATGAGAATTACTTTGTTTCTCAACCGTTGAATTGGGGGATAGGCATACAGGAGTCCGGGGGCCAAGCAAGGAGAAGTGTGTCTCTTGAGGACTCCCAGTGAAGGGGGATTAGGGCAAAGTAGCTGCTGCATTTGTGGCTTATGGGACAAGAGAAAGTACAGTTTTGTACCTACCAAAAATGTAGATGTTCGAGTGTTCACCCTGCTGCAGTCATCACACTTGGGTTATCCTGCCATCAGGCGGTCCCGCAGTTGGCCCGAATTCCAAAGTCTTGGTCCGGCGTCAGTTGTTGTCACTTCTTCCCTGACGTCAGTGCGCCTAGCTAGTAGGCCCTGCGTATATAAGAGGCATCCAATGCCATTTTCTTCAGTTTTTCTTGCCCCAGATGTCAGGTGCCCCCAATAGGTAGGCAATATATATATATATATATATATCTACACATACATATATAAAAATAAAACAAAACCCTTAGGCACAAGCAAATACACCACAGAGGTAGTATAGGATAGAGTGGTAGAGAAAAGTTCAGCTGGTTCAGAGGGGATGGAGGGAGGGTAACCTAGACTGCAGCAGGGTGAACACTCGAACATCTACATTTATGGTAGGTACAAAACTGTACTATGTTCATCGTGTTACCCTGCTGCACTCATCACACTTGGGTTGAATCCCAAAGCTAAGGATAGGAGGTGGAGTCTAACAGGGTTAGAAGAAGCTAGTAGGCCCTGCAAAACTGCAGTGGCAAAACCAGCTCTAGTCTTAGTGTATAGAGGTAGGTGATAGTGTTTGGTGAAGGTGTGCACTGAACACCAAGTTGCAGCTTCCAGAATATCCTTGGTTGGCACTCCCCTGAGAAAGGCTGCTGATATAGCTGTAGCCCTGGTGGAGTGGGACCTAATGTTAGCAGGTACTGGTTTCCCATGATGTGTGTAGCAGAAACGTATGCAATGCCCTATCCATTTAGAAATGGTCTGTTTTGAGATAGCTTTTCCTTGTGATCATGTAGCATAGGCTACAAAGAGCTGGTCAGTTTTTCTGAAAGCCTTAGTTTTATCTAAGTAGTAACGTAGTTGCCTGAGAATGTCCAAAGAGTGCAGGAGTCTTTCTCCTTTGTTCTGGGGATTTGGGAAGAAGGTGGGCAGGTGAATGGTTTGGTTTAGGGCCACACTGGATACCACCTTTGGCATAAAGGAAGGGTTAGATCATCTGACTTGATGAAAAATGAGGAAAGGTTCCACTGCCATTAGTGCCTGAAGCTCTGAGACTCTTCTAGCTGAGGTTATTGCTAGTAGTAGGGCAGATTTCCATGAAAGAAATTTTAAAATCAGCTGAAAAAACTGGTTCAAAGGGCGGCAGTGTAAGCTTTTCCAGAACAAAGTTGAGATCCCAAGTAGGTGTTGGAGCTCTCCTTGGCGGTCTTAAGTTCTTAGCCCCTCTGAGGTACTGTCTTAGGAGTGGATGTGAGAATAAAGGAGGATCCGTGCTGTAATGAGCTGAAATTGCTGAGGCGTGGATCTTAATAGATTTGTGTAACATCTCAGTTAAATATTGTAGAATCTGAGGGATGTTTGGATCAAGGGGATTCAGGCCTTTAGCCTGGTTCCAGGCGCAAAATCTTTTCCATTTGTCTGAATAGGTTTTCCTGGTGCTGGGCCTCATGGCCTCCAGAATGACATCCATAACAGCTTTGGATAAAGGTGTTGGCTGGTTGTTTAGATAATTTGCCATGCAGCCAGGTTTAAAGTCTTGAGCTGGCTGTGTAGAATCTGATTGTCTCGCTGGGTGAGCAGGTGAGGAATTTGTGGCAAAATCCATGGTGGGCCATGGGCCATGTTCCTTAACACTGGATACCAATGCTGGCGTGGCCAGTCTGGTGCAACGAGTATCATTTGTGACCTCTCTAATCTGACTTTCAGCAGTACCTTTCCTAGAAGAGGCAGTGGAGGGAAGGCATACACTGTTAATGTTTTCCAACTGAATGAAAGGGTGTCCACTTTCCAAGCTAGAGGATGGAAGGTCCTTGTGCAAAATTTTTGAAGTTGCTGGTTGTGGGGGCCTGCAAACAGATCTATGTCTGGGCATCCCCATTTTTGAGCTATCATTGCAAATACTTGTGGATCTAGTTTCCATTCGTGTGGATCCATGATGTTTCTGCTTAGGTCGTCTGCCAATTAATTTTTCTTTCCTGGCAGGAATTGTGCTTGTAATTGAACCTGGTAAGACAGTGCAGTGTTCCACAAGGTCATTGCTTGCCTGCATAGAGGGTAGGAATGTGTGCCCCCTTGCTTGTTTATGTACCACATTACTGTGGTATTGTCCGTCTGTATTATTAGTTGTCCTGGGTGTAGAAGGTCCTTGAAAGCTGTTAGGGCATTCTGTACTGCTAGCATTTCTTTTTGATTGATATGTAGATGCCTCTGATCTGAAGTCCATTTGCCCTGAATGCACTGCCCTGCCATGTGTGCTCCCCAGGCATAGTCTGATGCATCTGTTGTCATAGTTTGCCTGGCTGTGGGTAAGGTGAAAGGCTGACCCTTGTTGAGGTGACATGCCTGTGCCCACCATAGAAACTCCTGTTGAAGGCAGGGAATGAGTGGTATCATTGTTTCCAAGCTGTGGCTGTGCTGAGTCCATACACTTTTCGGGTACCATTGTAATTTTCTCATATGCAGTTTTGCAAATGGTATTAGTAGCATGCAAGATGCCATAAATCCCAAGGCCTGCAGAATTTTTCTTGCAGGGAGTTGGGTCTTTGTTGCCATTATTTTGAAATATTGAATCAGCTGTCGTTGTTTGTCTGGAGTGAGATAAGCCATCTGGGCCGTTGTATTCAAGCTGGCACCCAGGAATATTATGTTTTGTGAGGGCACTAGTTTTGATTTCTTTTCATTTACTGTGTACCCTAGGCAACTGAGAAGGTGTTTGACAAATGCCAGATGCTTTAAAAGAATGTCCTTGCTTTCTGCTTGAATAAGGCAGTCGTCCAGGTATGGGTATATTTGAATTCCTCTTTGTCTGCAGTATGCAATTACTGGTGCCAGGCATTTTGTGAAGACCCTGGGTGCAGTAGATAAGCCAAAGGGCAGTGCAGAGAATTGATAATGTGTTGAACCTGCAATGAAGCGGAGGTATCTTCTGCAATTTTGTCTGATAGGGACATGCAGGTATACCTCCTTGAGGTCCAAAGTGACTAGCCAAGCATTCTTGCCCAGCATGGGAAGAAGCTGCTGTAGTGTTAGCATCTTGAATTTTGGTACTTGCAGATAGGTGTTCAGAATTGAAAGATCCAGAATGGCCATCCATGCTTTGTCCTTTCTTGGGACTAGGAAGAGTCTTGAGTAAAATCCTTGTCCTTGCTCCTGTGTAGGTACCTGTTGAATGGCTCTCATGTCCATGAGAGTTGTAATTTGTTTTTGTGCCTCTGCCCATTGATTTGGTGGCAGGTTTGGCATTCCTTTGGTCCTTGGTAAGGTATGAAAGTGGAATCTGTATCCTTGAGAGACAATGTTTAGAACCCATTTGTCTTTTGTGATGATGTGCCAGTTGTCTGCAAAAAATGCTAGTTTTCCTCCCAAGGGAGCTGCCAGGAGAGATTTGCTTGGTAGTTTGAGGATAGAGTCATTGTGTTTGTCTTCTGCTAGCCTGGGGCCTGTCTTCTCCTCCTTTCTGGGTAGCAGAACCCAATTTGGCGAGGTTTGTAAGGGCCCTGTGACTGACCTCTGCCCCTTGGGTGTCTGTATTTGCCCCTCTGTGATCTGTCTGAAGCTGGAAAGGACCAGTTTTTTGTTGGCCAATTTCTGCTGAAACGAGGGGGTTGTACCTGCAAAAAATCCTTGACCATTTGCATAGACTTTGCCTTATCCTCCATTTTCTTTAAAACCTCTTCTGCTTTGACACCAAATAATACATCCTGCTGTAAAGGTGCATCCAATAATTTTGCTTTAACCTGGTCAGGGAGGATTTGTTCTTTTAACCAAGCATGTCTACGTATGACAGAGCCAGTAATAGCTGCTCTACAGGAAGCTTCCAATGAATCAAATCCACATTGAAAAGTATGTTTGCCCACCTGTTCAGCTGCATGCAACAAATCCTGCATTTCCTTAAATTCAGGCTGTTGTGAATGTGTGCTCATTTTTTTGTTTTAACTGAGACATTAGGAATTGCTGATATTTCAACATGTGAAACTGGCAATTTAATGCTCTCATAGCCAGAGTTGCTGAGGTGTACATTTTCTTTCCCCATCTAGCTAGAGCTCTAGAATCCCTTTCAGAGGGCGCAGGATTTTTAGCCATAGAAGCTTTTGCTCCCTTAGGACCCTGTTTCTGGGTCAGCTACAGGGCTTGTATAAAGGAATTTGTGTGAGTCGGGTACTCTGTAGTATCTATCTGGTTTGGCTGGAGCAGGAGGTAGAGAATCTGGATTTAAACTAGACTCCAAGTAAACATCATCCACAATATCTAAAACAGGAGAGATAGCAAGAGGTCTGTGCTGGGGTAGTAAAAGGAACTCTCGGAGCCTTTTCTTAGAATCTGAGTAATCCTGGCCTTCCCAGTGGAAATGTTCCCTCATGGTATGCAAAGTTTCCCCAAAGAGTAGTCTTCAGGGGGAGACGATGAGGGAATAGAGTCTTCAGCATCAGAGTCTTCATAAGGTGGAAAAGTGTAATCCTATTCCTCAGAGGAATCTGAGAAGAGTGAAACCTGGTCAGAAGATGCATAATCCTCCTCTTGTCTTGGTCTTTTATCATGAGGGGGATGGGAACCCCTGATAAGGGTGATCAAATCTTCAGCCATCTTAAGCATCTGTTTCTTAGGCATGGGGCCTTGAACTGTAGACTGATGTACAGTTTTCTTAGGTTTTAAAGGAGTTTTAAGCTTAGCATAAGATTTAATGGTGAGTGTAGTCGGTCTGAAGACACCTTCTGCAACAGAAGGTGTTTCCACTGCAACGGTGTCTACTTCTGCTCCCGTGTCAGTAGATGGCTGCGTCGGCCTAGTAGGCTCCGCTTGGGAATCCGCAGCTGTCTGGGGTTCCAGTTCTGCGGTCATCAGGGGCTGCGTAGGCGCCTCAGTGAAAACCGGAGAACCGGCAACAGGCCCAGCTGAGGCCTCGGAGTCTGGCTTGTTCCTAGGCTGCCTGTCCTTATCCTTGCATTTTTTATGTATGGCGGTCGTCGGCTGCTCCGACGGCATGATATAATTAAATTTCCTACCAAAGTAATGCCGTGCGAAGTCAAAACGGCATTTGATAGTTCGTTTATTAAACCTAGTGCAAAACCGACAACCTGTGATGTCGTGGTCTGGGCCTAGGCAAGGAATACAATAGGAATGGAAGTCCTTATGAGGTATTTGCTTCCCACAAGAAATGCAATTGTTAACTTTTTCTGACATTGGACTGAGGCAAGAGAATGTTCCCCAATGGGGTACTTAGCTTTATTGAAGACTTCGGACTGAAATTCAAATCGAAAATCTCAGGTGTCAGCCGACCGGCACTTGCGAACTGCTTCTGCTTCGGGCACCGCACGGCAAGAAAGACTGAAGAAAATGGCGTTGGATGCCTCTTATTTACCCCTGGTGCACTGACGTCAGGGAAGAAGTGACAGCAACCGACGCCGGACCAAGACTTTGGAATTCGGGCCGGATAACCCAAGTGTGATGACTGCAGCAGGGTAACATGATGAACATCAGGTCACAGCAAGGCCGACCCCCATTGACGAATGATCTTCATCATTACCTTGGGACTGAGAGATCTCTTGTGAGGCAAGAGGATACATCTGCTCAGTTTGTCCGCAATCATGTGAAGTTCCCCGGGATATGCGTTGCTATCAGAAATTGGCTGGAAGTGACTGCCCATTGCCAAATCCTTAGAGCTTCCCGATAGAGGGTAGGAATTGCCCCCCCCCCAGTTTGTTGATATACCAGCCTAGCGACATGTTGTCTGACTGGATTGCAATTGTCCCCAAAGGAAGGACAGCCTGGAATGCTTGCAATGCTAAAAGCACTGCCCTCAGTTCTAGGAAGCTGATGTGCAAATTGGCCTGTTGCAAGGGACCAAATGCCTTGAACAGTCTTTTCCAGAAAATGCCCCCCCACCCTACTGGGAAATGTCTGTGGTCACTACAACCCTGGGCTGAGAGGGGGAAAGGGGACAACCCCATATAATCTCTTCTGGCTTCATCTACCAAGATAAATCCTTTTTGCAGTAATTTGTTACCAAGATTGGATGGGACATGGGGTGTGTTAGAATTGACCATTGCAACGCTAAGAGCCACCTCATGTGTTACCTCGCTAGGGGAACACACATCATCATTGCTGCCATGGTTCCCAGAACTTGTAGTACCAGATGAGCAGAAACTTTGTTTTAGGAAATGATTACTTGAAAGTTGCAATCTTTTCCTAAAACAAAGTTCCTCCTCATCTGGTATTGTAGGAAATGATTACTTGAAGTTGCAATCTTGACAGCCGTGGTGGTGCAGCAGTAGCATTGTTGCCTCACAGCAAGAGGTTCTCCCATTCGATTCTCGGATGGAACGCCTTTTGTTTGGAGTCTGCATGTCCTCCCCATGGTCAAGTGGCGTTTGAAAGACATGCGTGAATGGATGTGCCTTCGTTGAAGGTTGGGCATCGAGCTGGCACCTCGGCACCGTGAAAATCTACTGCCAATCATTAGCGGACCGGAGTTCCACTGTGGCGACCCCTAACCGGGGAAAGCCGAAGGAAAAACAACAACTTGAAGTTGCAATCTTAACAGTCTGTAGACAGGAATGGAGGCTACACAGGATACTGTATTTAACCTTGCTTCTATGAACTTCAGATCCTGCGTGGGAGTCAACTTCGACTTTTCTTTGTTGATTGAAATGCCTAGTGTTTTGGCAAGATGTAGAATAAAGTCTATGGAGTAAAGCGGTGGATGCCTGAAGGGAGCGGTAAGGAGCCAGTTGTGAAGATATGGAAACACCCAGAATCCCTGTAGTCTCAAATGAGCTGCTATGACTGCCATTCATTTGGTGAACACCCTGTGGTGAGACCTAAGGGCAGCACTCCAAATTGGTAATGACTGGCTCCTAACCAGAATCAGAGATATCTTCTGGAGCATTTGTCCATTTTTATGTGGTAATACGTGTCCTGAAAATCTATAGAGCACATCCAATCATCCTTCTCTAGAAAGGGAAGGACTGACTGAACTATGACCATCTGGAATTTTGTCTGTTGTATAAATTTGTTCAACAGGCTGAGATCCAAGACTGGTCTCCAGTCCCCTGTCTTTTTTGGCACTAAAAAGGAATCTTGAGTAGAATCCGGAAGCTATATGGTCTGGTGGGAGTACGTGAATGACTCTTTTTAGAAGCAGCTTCTGAATCTCTACTGCTGATAGATCCCTTTGACTAGGTGGAACATCAGGGATTCACTTTTGGGATTCTGGGAAAAGATTGAAGGGAATGTGGTAACCTCTGGTCCACAGCAGAAAGGGTCTTTCCGTCTTTTTCACACCTGGCTAGTGTGTCTCTGACTTTTGGGCCAAACAAGGAAGTACCATCAATAGGAGCATTGATAAAGGAAGACTTAAAGGGTTCCGCAAAATCCCACAGGCGCATCCAGGTGTGATGCCTAATGGCAAAGCCTTTACCCGCTACTCTAGACGTCCCTTCAGCTGTATTAGCAATTAGTCGCATGGACAAATTTGAGATAGACTCCAGGGTGGCAAACTGTGGGGCAACCTTATCTCGAACCTCGTTAGATGCTGCTCCTGCAAGGGTGTCTGAAAGCTCAGTTATCAGATGCCTTTAGAGTCTAGTAAAGTGTGCCAAGAAGTTCTAAGACCAAATAGCGAAGATCGATGAAGCGAAATCCCACTTCCCAAATCTATCCATTGTCCGAGAGGATGGATAGTTGACCTCTCATTGGCAAGTTCCTTTTTGGTGGCTGCTGAGACCACTACGGCATCCACTGCTAGACCCTTAGACCAATGGGTCTGATCTTCTGGGACTGAAATAATCTTATCCAGTCTCTGGGGAATAGGCTCTATGGAGTCAGGAGCCTTCCACGCTCATTGAATGATCAACTTAACTAGGTGGTCAGTGGGTAGGGTCACCCAAGTTAACTAGGTGGTCAGTGGGTAGGGTCACCCAAGAAGTAGAAGGGCGAGCATGAAAAGCATGCAAGAGCACAGATTCCAAGGAGTATGGGTTTGAGGGCTTCCAATCACCCCACTGTTTTTAATATTTCCAGGATGTCTCCAAAGGAGGCATCTTCTGATGGTGACAGTGGGGACCCTTCCCCTTCATCGTAATCTGCATCTTCAGTGACAGATTCTTCTGGAGAATCCAGGTGCTTCCTCTTGAATGTCCTTTTACAGGATAGCTCCTCAGCGGGAGGTTCTAAGGAGGACTCTGAATGGGGGGACCCTGAACCGGGGTGTCTTGTAGCTCTTGTGCCCGCTGTACAGATGTAGCAGACTGTGACAGCTGTGAACTTCAGAAAACAAAAATATGGCACTCTGACAAGGATGGAACCAGCTAGGAGCCTGCTGAGGCCAAAGATCTCTCCATAATATGGAAGGCAGGCCCGCTCAAAGAGAGTTGGGAGCCTAGAACTGAGAAAAACAACATTAGAACCAGGGTCACACCCAAACTCTGACAAGCCACCACCAAGAGAGGGCTTGAAACTGCCATGGCCCAGAGAGCAGTAGACGGCACCATGGAAACAACCGGAACCGGTCCAAGGATCTCAGAACCAACAGCCAAATCACAGTCCTGGGTGTGCGATGGATCCAAAGGAGATGAGACCACAGAGTTGACTCTGGCACCGAGGTGAGATCCATTGTCGGCACAGAGGTAGCTGGCACCAGGAGCATCAAAGTGGGGGGCCACAAGGCCTGAAAGGAGGTTGAAGGAGGATAAACTGGTGGATTCCTTGGAGAATAAGCCACTGCTTCAGGTGGGAGAGAGGTCTGGGACAGTGCAGGAAAGCCTCTGGCTGCCAAAAGCTGATCCACTAATCTAAGTCCAATTCTGAGAGACTCCTGGAGGAAGGGATTGACATTCCCGAAGGGGACTTAGGCCTATCCAGAAATGGGATTGATTTTTGATTCAAAAAAGGGGGTCTACTGAAGGGGAATATCTAGTCCTGGGAATAACTGGCAGATTGACTTTCTGCACCAATACGCTGATGTATGGAAGGGTAATGTGGAACCGAATGAGAGGATATTGGTGGCTGAACAGAAACTACTGGTCGGTGCTGAAGAGGATGTTGGCGCTGAGGAGGTTTGAGTCTGAGTCAGTTCAATGACTGACAGCACTGATGTGGATTTAGTCATTTTCATTGCCAGGGGTGATGTTATTGCCACTTTTGGTACTTTGGCTTTTGGTTCTGAAGAAACCGTCGGAATCTGCAGTTTTTGGGACTTTACTTCATGTGCCACAGGGGAGGTCGGCATAGAGTGGCTTCTTTTCTTCACATCTGGTTTAGGAGATTTTGAAGTCTCTGCCTTAGATACGGCTTCAGTAAAAGGACATTTCAATAAACCTTTTAAGATTATTGCGCCTCTCTGCTAAAGTACAGGCACTAAAGCCCTGACAAATAGTATAATTTATGTCCAAGTGGGGGGCACCCAGACGGTGCACGCAAGAAAGATGCCCATCAGAAGTGCCCATCTTTTTAAAAATATACCAACAATGGTACAGAGAAAATACCCAAACGGGTAAAGGAGAAAAGGGGAAGAGGATACCAACAATGGTATGCAAGACTACCAACTGTAATAAAAGAAGGGGAGGAGGCCTGTTGCCAATGACGGTAATAAGAAGAGTTATGGAAAGGTAAAAGGGGGGTTAGAAATAGTCAGAAAAACACTCAGTCAACAAGGTCACAAAACTATCCAATAAGAGTTTTAACCAAATATTTTTAGAAACGACAAGAAAAATGGAAATCTAAAGCACTTCGCTGAGAGCATCAGCTGACGCGTCCAATTTTCTACGTGGCAAACAAGATCTGAGTTAATGGGAAGAGAGGCATTGTGGGTAGAGCCTTAGCTCGAGAGTTTTTGGCTGGTGCGAGCTATGTATAACAGCCAAGTCAGTTCAGAGAGGTTGGAACTGAACCCATAGTCAAGAATGAATGAAGACTGACAACATCAGATCTGACTTTTGACCACCATATTGCCTCCATTGTATGGAAAGCTTTTTACATGAGCAAGTGAATTTGGAAAAGAAAAGCTTTCAGAATAGGCATTCAGGAGAGTATCCGAGAAAAAAAAAGGAAAGCAATATTGATTGCAGGAGGGGGCTCCCACAGTGATACAAGAGAAAGGTGATGCAATAATGATACATTTGTGGTACTACGGGATTACTGTTAGGGAAGGTGACTTACACACTGGCATGTATTTATATTACACCTAAAATACTATTATGGATGTTAAGAGAATTTGGGACTGAATTATATGGTTTCATCAAGGAATATTTTTTACAGATGGGGACTGGAATCCAACTTGCAATAGTGAGGATGTTTCAGAGGGACCTAGAAAGAAAAATAGAATAAAAGAATGTTGATTTCTAAAGGAATATAAGAGAAGATTTGGAAATGAAAATGTGAATTCAGTAGCAGGAACTCAGAATTTACACATTATTCCCCTCAGTACTATATCTTTGCTAGACAAGATAAAATGAATATTTTGGAGGAACATGGGTAGGGCTACAGTCATAGTTAGATATTCTGTGGCAGAACTGTTTATAAACCAAATTCATATAAAACATCACCACTACAAACTTCTTAAAATAGCATTTTACTTTAAAGTCTGACTGCTGCATATTCCTTGTACATCTATCATTTGCCTCGGCAAAACTTTATTTCAACTCCAGTAAAGCCTTTGCTAACTCACATCAGGCTTGGAACTCTAATCTAAGAGAGCTCATGTGAAAGTTGGTACAGTCCCTAATGGTCTGTGTGTAATAAACAGTTTAGAGTTACTAGATATTTGCAAAGATCACTTTTGCATTGTGATGTACCGTGGTTACAGTGGTCCAAGGATAAAGTCTATAGGAACGACCAAGAAAGAAAGAAGGTAAGGAAAAAAGTAGGGATAGAAGGGAGAATGAAAAATTAAATGGGATCTTTACTGAGTACTTTATAGACTTCTCATGGGAGATCTATGCCTTGCTTTCCATGCCATTAAGGATCCAGTGGTCCTGGATCTCTGCATCCCCACAAATACCAGAATGATGAATCTAAATTTTCATCAGCAAATAAATAAAACACAGTGGCGAGACAGGTTCATTACATAGCACTTACCAACCTCTGGAATAGACTCCCATTGCAAATCAAGCAGTGTGAGACCTTATCTTCCTTCAAATGGGAACTGGATGATTGGATGAGTATTTACAAATTTGCCCTGGCTTTACTGGTTTAATTTCCTTGAAAAAAGATGTACAGTCTACAGGTGGGTGGAGGTAAGATGTAAATGGTTACAAGACACAGTTGGCTTGTTTTTCTTAAGATTCCTATGAAAATAAAGGAAAAAGAGCAAAAAGCTAAAATGCAGCTCTGGGACGGCAGAGAGTCTTTCCTCAACTCTGTTTTTTTGCTCCTCGAGTGACTGATTACGGGGCGCCAAATGGGGACTGCCACTGGTGCCAAATGACCTAGCTAGAGCTCTGCTTGGTATAAATCTCTAAGCCCAGCATTGTTCTGCAGATTTCTTCCTTAAAAGCATGACATAATAAGGCAATGCTTACCACAGAGAAGGCAACCGTTAACATTGTAGAGCCCAAGAAATTTCGGACATCCACCATATGTCAGATATTTGAAACATGGAATATTATTAGTGAATGTATTCTGAATAGATTCCAGTTTACTTGAGTATGGTTATACATGCAGAAAGTTGAACTCTAACTCTAATCTAATATAAAGCTTATCATAGATTTAAAAAGTTGTCTTAAGGCATTATTCCTTAAATACTGTACATGTTCTTTATAAGAAAAAAATACCATTCATTATAACTCTTACGATCTTTGATGTGAAAATTGTTTTAAGTACAGTATACACTGTCCAGAATCACAGACTAGTTGTGTTTGTTTGTCAAAAATGCATGTACCAGTATTAGTACTAAATTGTAAACCTGTAATACTGGCCCATCTAACAATTTCTTCCAAGTAATCATGAAGTTTGATTATCGGTGGCAGACAATATTGCACCTTCTTTATGTTCAACTGTATATTTTGACATCCAGCAGGTTTGGGAAGAGGCAACCACCACATTAACTAGTACAGGTCCCAGTATAGAGCCATGTGACTCTGCTGTATAACCTAGCTTTTTCCTCAGAAAATTTACCTTACGTTGTTATCATTGTGTTCCATCTTTTAGCCATTCTTTTACCCAACAAACTATGTAAGGGTTTATTTTACAACGGGCCATAGCTTTCAAGATTCTTTCATGGGGTAGGACATGAAATGCTTTTGCAAAGTCCAAAGACATTACTAGGAAGTTAAGTCCATGGTCATTAACTATCCTTACTACTTCACAGAAATCCAGCAAGCTAGTCAATGTGGAATGCTCCTTTTAGACCTCATGCTTTGTGATGCAAATAAATCCGATGCAAGACCTAAATAATGTCATTCTTAATTAATGCTCAAAACCCTTACCCAAAACAGAAGTCTGAATGGCCTGCAAGTCTACAGCTTGCTATTGGCACATCCTTTAGAAGTGGAAACAACTAATGTTTATTTCTGTTTAGATGGCTCATATCCCTTGTGCATCAATTTAAAACTTTCAATCAATGGACAGATTAACTGATGTCTTAGTGTGGGAGTCAATAAACTTGATATGTGATTAGGGGTCATACTACAGGTACTCTTACCTTAAAAATGTAGTTCTATACAAGGACTCAACATGTTGACAAAATCGAAGTCTAAAAATATTGTATCATTACTTGTGTGAGCACACTTTTTTATTTCAAGTTAATACTGATTTGGGAATAAAATAACCATAATATTTGAATAAAGGAGGAGTATATTACAGGATAAAAATCGAAGTCACCCGTCAGTCAGTGATATATGTGCACCCTTGGGTAAAATCACCTCTCTTGACTCGGGGATTACTAAAGCAGCATAATCTCATTAAAATGGCAACCTGAAGAGCTTAAGTAAACTGGAAATAATATAATCACATTTCAAGCAACTAGAGTGAGTACTGATGCATGCTACAGGGGCTCATGGATAACAAGTTTACTGATCTGCTTTTGGCTAAGTGACTTTTCATTTCCCTGGGTCACCTGTAATTTTGATGTTTTGGTCTTCTGCAATTAATGCAGAATCCAGGTTCATCTACCTAGAATCCATATTCATACTAAGTTCAGCACTTCAAATTTGCTCTCAATAGGTACAAGGAAAAATGATCTTGCCATGTATTTATGAGGAGAGAATAAATGGGATAAAACTTTACACTGCATACTTTTTCCACTGTTAAAACTTAGTTGGATAATTCCTGTGGCTTTATAAAGCTGCAGAGTTGCTCTGTTCATTGCCTTTTTAAGCCTGGCGGAGCTTTAGGGCTACTTTGACTGGTGGAGCTGACTTGAAGGTACGGATTTGAAAAGATTCCTGGAGTATCAACTTGATGAATGACTGAACTTTGAAGTCCGTTATGCTGAAACACTAGTTCTGTTTGTGCTTTAGTGTGATGATAAATTCTTTTCACAGCTAGAATACAAGCTTGCCAAGTGCATTAAATCCTATTTGATAAATAAAAGGCACTGTTGTTTCAAGCATATTAAAATATCAGCTGCACTTACTCCTGCATATACACTGCTCTGCAATGAATGTTAGAAGTTGATACTATACACCACTCCTACAGAGCCGCTTATCACACCTCTGCTAACAGGCTTCCTGTCCTCACAGCTGGGGAAATCACCTCTACACAGCCCTCATTTGGTCAATTTTAAGGACCCCCATAATATTTAAAATAGCAATTTTAGGCCAGTTTTAATGTAGCCTGGGCCCCCTCACCCTCTGCTTGTGGGGGAGGTGGCTTTATCATCCACACCTTACATGTACCATATATAATTTCAGGTTGCACAAAAGTACACCCTCACTGTCAGACACCATGTGCAATATTCGTTACTTTAGAAAAGCCTTACTTGGTAGTCCATCAGCTGAGGAGACATTAGTTCTTCTTCGGCTTCAGCAATTGTCCTTAAGGATCCTTAGACAGCTCAAGAGAAAGGGACCTATGTTCTTTTGATAAATGGTGGGAGGAAACAGTTTTTTCCCTCCCAGTCATGTAGCCTATGTCAACATTAATTTACTGACTTACTCATTTCCATGTCTCAGAGAAAAATGGTGGGTCATTTTGTTTCCCTCTATCTCTCCAATCTCCTACCATAAGTCTCAACAACTATGTTATGGCACAGGCTGCATCACAAAATCATACAAGCAGCTATCACTACAAGAAATATTGCCCTTTAAGAAGGGGGGTCTCCATCACATAATTTCACTGTATGGCAAGAACTCCCTGAAATGTACTCCCTACTCCCCTCCTGGATGGGAGAGTAGACAATGTCTATTCTCTTCATATACTCCAATCCCAAGGGGGTTAACATCTACACTAGTAGCAGACTCAGGGAAAAGGTTCTCACATATAATGTAGATGTAAATTCAGCTGGAGTGGCTGATGTTATTGCATGTCCTTATCTTGGGGTGCAACATATGGGAAGAAATTCCTGGATGAACTAGAGAAGGCTTCTGATTATGCTGTATCATGAGCTGCCAATCCTCAATTCCAGAAAAGCCAATAATTAATATTAAATGATAGGTGATGGAAGTCAACCCCCTCACCTAATTCGATGTGCTATACTTTAGATGGCATAAACCAGGCAATGCAAAATCTGTTGCTACTCATATCTCTCAGCTCCACATTGCACAAGGCACTGTTAATACACTGATAAGCAACTCTGTCTCTAGTATTGAGAAAAGCTTGCATTGAACCATAGGGTCCAATGATAACAGTTCTGTACAACCTAGTGCCTAGTGACTAGTTCTTCCAAACATAATTTTATTAGAAATATTTCAGATGAATACCACACCCAGTGGTCTAGAGGAAAAGCAATGAAATGCATATTATACCATGATCTATACTAATGGAAAAAGGTCCCGGACTTTTTCCATTAGTATAACTCGATTTTTTTGTTGTCTGCCAGCTATGTTTAAACAGGTTAGCGAAATGAAAGAAAAAACAAACATCTCCGTCTCTTATCTCCGTTAAAGCTTCATCTCATTAAATTAAATTAATAATATAGCAGGTAAAAGCAAAAAAGCAAGCAAGATTAAGAGATTTTAAATTAATTTTTTAATAATGAGTTTTTTTAAAACAAGACAGTTATTTAAGAATATTTTTAAACTGTCGCTGTAAACTGCTTATTTGTTTGTTTTCACTTAAACTTCTAAAAACTGTCTTGCTCTTTGTTAGCATCTCACAACGGAGATCTTGCTTTTTTCGATAACAGAACCAACTCACGCTGCTCGCGCCGCCGCGCAGTAAAGACATCTGCGGAAGGGCAGTAAACAGGCATTATACTATGCCATTATTTAAGAAAAGTAATAGTTTCTTTTCTTAAATAATGTCATGCATAAATAATAACCCCCTGGTCTTAATGGTGTTTGCATGGTTTACTCCACGTTTGGCTTCCGCCTCACCTGGGGCCACCTCGGACCCACCCGGTAACATTACAGGTTATACATTAGGGTGTGCTATAATCACAACCCAGATTTAGATATGCACCCATGTACTCAGAGGGTTAGCTGGGTACAATCAAAATGACTAAAGGCCAGACGTCATTCCTGAGGCCAAGAATCTACTACACTGCAAATACTAGGCACAGGGAAATGGGTGACATTTTTACCAAGAAATGAGAGCTTAACATCTGCACATGCTGCGGTGTATATGTTCAGTGTAAAGCAGCTGCTGTATGCTGTCCAATAAAAATGATGGGAATGCTACCTCCTAAGTCACAGCTGCAACTTCCCACCCCTCTCCCTAACCCCTTCACCACAACAAATGAAAGAATGAGAAAGTAGTCACAGTTGCAGATGTCTCTACTATGGGCAAATGCTGACACTGCAAATCCATTTATTTTAAACAGGCTGAAATTAGCATTTTAGTTTCTTCCTTCAGATGGGAGGGTGTCACACCACCACTACCCCCCTATGTGGGGAAGGGGCTGCACCCTTAATTACTCTTACTCCAAACCACTGTAACATGGATTTAAAGAATAACACTCTGCCCATCTGAAAAATAGGTCACAAAACAAAGATATGAATATGATTTTATCAGTTTTTATCAGGAAAAAATAGTGTTCCTACTGCAGACAATGGTAGTGATGCTGGGGACAATGGAGATCAAAAACAGATGGGAGGGAATCACAGGTATTATCAGTTCTCCATATGAACTCATTAAAAAAAGAAAGAACAAAGATCACAATGTTTCTCAGCAATATGAAATCATTATTGCTACAGATTATATTCAGAGTACTGACTCAAACTGCAGAGTTACTTCAAAAATATAACAAAAAACTTTTTTGCACAGAAATGACCCACCTCAAGGTCTGTAAGGAAGTGAACAGCTTCTGGAACTGTGACAAGACGATTCTTGTTAAGAACCAGTTTCTTTAACTTGCCACATCTGAAAAAAAATGTATGTGATAATTAGGAAAATTCAATACAAGGGCCAGAGGAAACACTTGTATACAAACACACACTTTTTTCTGCAACCACAGTATATTTTTAAAAAGGGGAAAAAAACAGCATGATTACAAGCTGTAATGTTAAGCTAGTAACAGATTTCAACATTTGTTAAAGTCCCATACTACTGGTAGCAATATGATTTAGCAGTACCTTAAATACACTCACTTAAAAACTATAATTTGTCAAATAGAGCTTCTGCACCGATGCTGTAAATTATATAAGGACATTTTCAAGATCAGCCCATATGTGCTCTTCACCTCCTGCTCTCTACCATTTAATGCACATATAATCAGCTACTTTCTCTTTCCCGTTTTCTCACCCTACCTATATTTCTATATTACATCCATCTTAACTTCTCTGCTACTTCATCTTCAGTATGTACCTTTTATCATTCCTACTGTCACCTCTGTTACTATCACAATTGCTGGTTGTAGTTACTACCTTCAGTACACTGTATACCACTCTAATTCCTTGTATTTCATATTACTATGTAAACATTACTGGCATGTACATATTTTGCCTGTCACTACTGCTTGTTTGTAACTGCAACTTTAGGTTTTCTTGCAGTCTTGCTTATTTGTCACTGCTGCTTTATGCTGGCATTTTAATTACTGGTTTATGTTGTCTCACAGCCTGGGTAATGCCTGGAAAGGGTCCTCAGACCACTGCATTCACCCTGTTGTTGTTTTTCTTTCGGCTTTTCCCGGTTAGGGGTCGCCACAGCAGAACTCCGGTCCGCTAATGATTGGCAGTCGATTTTTATGGTGCAGAGGTGCCAGCCCGACGCCCAACCTTCAATAAAGGCATGCCCATTCACGCATGTCTTTCAAATGCCACTCGACCTTGGGGGGGAAATGCAGACTCCACACAGAAGGCGCTCCAGCTAAGAATCGAATGGGAGAACCTCTTGATGTGAGGCGACAACGCTACCGTTGAAACACCGTGGCTTACATTCACCCTGTTAACAAATGTAATAATAAATAAACAAATTGTCATTCTTTTCTTTTCTTTCTCATCACATCTGTACTGCAGTTCAGCTGTTATGCTGAGCAGGTAAAAACACCTGCCTAAATGGAAATATTCCCATATTGATTAATCTAGGTTACATAACCTAAGCCCTGTGTAGAAATGAAAGGACACTAATTTAAATCTCCTATCAAGGCAGTTACTTAAACTAAGGTGTCAGCCAGTGGGAATGTGCATCTGTGGGGGCTGGGTATAAAGCACTACAAATATTCAGAGGAAAAACTCCTACTATTAACTCTGAGTTGGTTTCAACATCAAAAGGCAGATCTTGCCTATCATGATTGGCAAAATAATTGCAATACACTGGTTAGTGACTATTAATTTTGTCAAAGAGGAATGCATTTACATTCATTATCAGTACAGTAATTTTAACTGGGGAAAAATATTTATAGAATCTATAGCACTAGAGGTTTCATAAATATTGTTCTTTACATTACCAAAATAAAGAGGATATGCTGTGGAGAAACAGAGAAGCCTGGACCAATAGCAAATGCTTCACTAAACAATACAGGACCCTTATACACATTCAAATACTTGAAAGGACTTCAAATTATTATTGTTATTGCAAGTCAGATGCCTTTGTGGCAGAATTCCAGGCGTGGGTAATCAATCAATTTACATCATCTTGCAATTACCCTAAAATAGGTAGTCAGCACTTTGCTGACACTTATAGGCATTACCTAGTTGATACAATATAGGCTATCACAAAGCAATTCCCTACCTTCACACTATCATCTCAGGTAATCAATACCACCCAGGACTCTCAGCCACAATCATCCCTACTACATACGTTGTAGGCTATACATCCAGTTTCTGTTCTAGACAAGTACTGCGAAACAAGTCAGAATAGCCTTCAAAGTTAGATGACAAGCAGGGATCATCCTTTGGCAACCTACATCCCTCATTCCACAGAATGTCCCCCATGCACATAAGACCATTTACACATATATTCACCCACTGCTAACCTATGTCCACTTACCCAAATATTTGAAAAAAAAACAGACATGTACAACTCTTAGAACATATAAATAAATATGGCTTTCTGTGCGACTCCAAAGACAGCATTCATTGTTCCTTTAGCACATCGACTGCCTTAATAATAGCCAGAAACTCTATCTTCAACAATATAAATGGCTCACTATTAACAGGTGTACTATTCACTAATATGGCCAGAGCCTTTGAGACTGTCAACTGCAGCCTACTACTTCACAAGCTGAGTAGATCCAGTTTTAGTCAATCCACGAGTGCCTTCTGTGAGGATTCTGCATGTCCTCCCCGTAGTTGGGTGGGCGTTTGAAAGACATACGTAAATGGGCGTGCCTTCGTTGAAGGTTGAACGTTGAGCTGGCACCTCAGCGTTCGTGAAAATCTACTGCCAATCATTAGCAGACCGGAGTTCTGCTGTGGCGACCCCTAACCGGGAAAAGCCAAAAGACAAACAACAACAACAACTATACAGCTGTTCTACACCTATCTACAAAACTGGACCTTTCAGGATACCACAGATAATTAACTTTCTAACAATGATATCCTAAATACAAGCGTTCCTCAGGCATCAGTACTTGTACCGTTTCTCTTTTCACTATTTATAAATGATCTTAAATGCAAACTAGCGAACCTTAACATGATCATGAATGCTGAGGATTTGAGCCATCTAGAGCATATGACATTATGATCTGTAGTGAGAGTAACAGGTTGAGGAGACCTTGGAGAGGTGGAAATATGCTCTAGAAAGGAGAGGAATGAAGGTAAGCAAGACTAAGACATAATATATGTGTGTGAATGAGAGGGAGGCTAGAGGAATGGTGAGGATGCAAGGAGTAGAGGTGGTGAAGGTGGATGAGTTTAAATACTTGGGATCAATAATTCAGAGTAATGGTGAGTGTGGAAGAGAGGTGAAGAAGAGAGTACAGGCAGGGTGGAGTGGGTGGAAAAGAGTGTCAGCAGTGATTTGTGACAGACGAGTACCAGTAAGAGTGAAAGGGAAGGTCTACAAGAGGGTAGTGAGACCAGCTATGTTACATAGGTTGGAGACGGTGGCATTGACAAAAAGGCAGGAGTCAGAGCTGGAGGTGGTAGAGTTAAAGATGTTAAGATTTGCATTGGGTGTGACTAGGATGGACAGGATTAAGAATCAGTATATTAGAGGGTTAGCTCAGGTTGGACAGTTTGGAGACAAAGCCAGAGAGGTGAGATTGCATTGGTTTGGACATGTGCTGTGGAGGGACACTGAGTATATTGGGAAAAGGATGCTAAGGCTGGAGCTGCCAGGTAAGAGGAAAAGAGGAAGGCCTAAGATAAAGTTTATGGATGTAGTGAGAGAGGATATGCAGGTGGCATGTGGTTGGTGAGAAACAGCAAGATGTAGAGGACAGGAAGAAATGGAAAGAGATGATCTTCTGTGGTGACACCTAACAAGAACAGCTGAAAGTAGTAGAAGAAGAAGAGAGTAAACTTCAAGACAGTTTCATAGCCCTCAATAATTGGACACAACAAAACCAGACTGCTCATCAATACACTGAAGTCAAGTATTATGATATTTGGCACTCCAAAGGCTACACAAAACACTCAATATTAACATCACTGACTCAGACGGTTGCATCTTGCCAGTGGTCTCTGAACAGAATTAGCTTGGATTGACAACAGACCCTTCCTTAATCTTCAGCAAGCACAAAGACATCACAATTATACAAATTATTCAGTATTTGTAATTATGCAACAAAATCTCACACTTACTTCTCCCCAGCTCAAAATGCCATAGCTGGAAATGTCCTACTCCCTAAATAGGAATATACAATAACAACACTAGCCCTACACTGTAGTATCAACACACAAAATTCAGTCATCAATAAAATCTACAAAATTGTACTTCTGGCAGATCAAGGCACACTACTGCCAACTACTGGACCAACTTAGATGGTTGCCTACCAAAGAAAGAGCAACTCTTCTCAAATACTCAAAATCCTAAAATTAGAGCACTGCCCACCTCTAAGAAAACCACTACAAATCAGGCAGCAGAACTACTTATTAAAAACCCACAAAAAAACTTGTCCCTAAAAAAGCCCAGATTTAAAAAAGTAGGAGAAAGGACTTTCTCTAAACTCATTCCCTCTATTTGGAACAAAGTTAATGGAAGTAACAGTCAGGATGCCACCACAGATGCATTCAAACATGAGCTAAAACACTATGCTCAATGGCTAACTGAAGTACAACTTGAGCACAATAGCTGAAATACTTAAGTGTAAAACATTCTCTTAATTTTACTTCGCTTGTACCATTCTGAAACATAGCTGCAACTATACTTGTACATAATGTTTCTCTGTTTTGTATGTAAATATATACCTCTTTTTTAAACAAGAAACATCTTTAATAAATTATTATGTATGACATAGGCAATTATGCATTTATAGAAATGAAAACAAACCATATTGACATAATTTTAGTTGCAAACATTATACATTATTTATAATCTATCCAGTTATTGTCCATCCAGCATTACATAGCTGCCTTCTTTTAAACCTTGTTCCTCCTCTGCATGTACTGTTCTCACAGTTCCCCGTTTTTTTCTATGTAATTTGCTCCTACCCTATACTATATTCACTACTTCTACTAAAGCTGGTTTAGACTTTGACTTCCATTTTCTACTAATTGCTTTTTTGGCAGCCATTATAATTAGACTCAGCAAGTCCTTACAATGTCTAGGCAATTCTGACTCTGTAAGATAGCTCAAAAAAATCATTTCCTTAGTTACATGAATTTGCTCACCCAGCATCTCTGACAGAGCAGTCTGCAGGAAATCTTTAAAGTCTGCCAACTCACTACACTGCCAGAACATATGTTCCCAGTTACCTCTTTCTTCCCCATTACACCTCTAACTTTGCTATCTACCTGAGGAAAAAAATGTTGAAGTCTATTTGGGGTATAAAAATACCTATGTAAACACTTCCAAGCAAAGATCCTAAATCTTCTAGACTTTGTTGCATATTTGGGAGACGTACATATATTAGTTCTTTGTGAATCCAGTTATCCAGTCTCTCTTCCCAATTCTTTCTACCCTCCTCTGATCAATTCTTATAGTTATCATGCAATATTTTGGTAGCCGCGGTGGTATGGCGGTAGCGTTGTTACCTCACAGCAAGAGGTTCTCCCGTTCGATTCTCGGCTGGGCTTGGGAGTGCCTTTATGTCCTCCCCATGGTTGGGTAGCATTCGAAAGACGTGTGTGTAAATGGGCATGCCTTCGTTGAAGGCTGGACGTCGAGCTGGCACCTCGGCATTTCGTAAAAATCTACTGCCAATCATTAGCGGACCGGAGTTCCGCTGTGGTGACCCCTTACCGGGAAAAGCCGAAAGACAAACAGCAACATCATGCAATATTTTGTATGTTCTACTATTTATTCCTTTTTTAACAGCAGCTTCCATTCTAGATTCCACTAAAAACTCTACCAGTGCTGGCCTTTCACTTAGAATTCCCCTATTTCTTTCTCTTTGCCTACACTTTGATACCAATCTTTGATAGGTAAAGGCAATCCTCTAGCCTAAAATCCAAATAAATTCTAGGCCTCTTCCCATTCTTTACCTTTCCCCCTCTACTTATTTACTCCCAATACCTTGGTTATTTTGCCAGTTTTCTCAAACAATGTTGGCTTAGTTCTTAGAATACTGTCTGCTACTTTATGAATATAATATGCTACAGGGATATTGTTATTCTCCTTATGAATCTGCATCCAAAATCCCAGTCTCTCCTTGTTTCTTGAGCTTCCCCCCTGTTTCAGCACCATCCCTTTCCACCTTGAATTATAGGTTTCTGTTTGTGCTATGTTTAGGAGCCTTAACTGTGTAGCTCTAAAAATACCCCTTCTAATCAGGAAATCCCAAATGTCTTTGTTCAGTTGGAAGAATCAGCTTATCCCACTCGACTCTTGCCATCCTCCCCTCCAGAATAAAAATTTTCAGCTCTTTATTAACTATCCACAACTTCACCTCTGGTTGATAAAAATATGCCTGATCTGTGCAAAAAACTAAAGGGACTGACAACATTTTAACTGCTTGTATCTTACTATCTATATATCAGAGTTTCCAGTTTCTCCATTTTTGTAGTATCTTTTGTTTAGTCTCTTCCCACATATCCATAGCTGCCACACCAGAATAATTTTAAATCCATACTCCTAACTACTTCATGTTATCATGTCCCCATAAATATGGATATTGCTGAACCAATTCTTCTGCGGGTACATAATTTACAGCTATTGCATTTGCTTTAGCTTCATTAATTTTGCACCCCAAAAAGATTGAAACTGCCTCAAAATGTTCCATGACACTGAAATTTCCTTTTCTGGCTTTATCAGGTATAAAATAAAAATCTGCAAATAAAGCCAGCTTTTCTTGCCTACCATACCAATTATATCCTTGAATTTCTGAGTCTCTTCTAAATATAGGACAAATAACGGGGAAAGAGGACACTCCTGCCTGGATCCTCTGCTCAAATAGAAATTATCAGAGAGAAACCAACCCACTTTAATTTTCATTTCTGATCCCTCATATATCCCCCTAATCAAACTTATAATTTTATTAGGGAATGCAAATGCTTCCATTGCCCCGCTCAAACTCCCAGCTTACTCTGTCAAATGCTTTCTCTGCATCAAGACCCAGCAACAGTGGTATTTTCTTACATTCTGCTTCCCTCTGGACCATCAATGTTCTCAATGTCGTCAAATGTTTGCCTCCCCTCCATAAAACTACTCTGATCCATATACATCAGTTTTGGCATCACCTTTGCCATTCTTTTAGCCATTATAGGCAAACATTTAATAATCATGGCTTAGGATTGAAATGGCCCTGTATGAAGCTAGATCTGATGGATCTTTACCCTCTTATTACAGCCACCATCGCTTTCTTCCTGGATGTTGGTGTTTCCTCTCCTCTCCTCTTAAAATACTGTTAAACAAAACCTCCCAGATCCTTATCAGTTTTTACTTCTTGGCTTCCAAATTTCCACAGAAATACCATCTATTCCTGGGAACTTTCCTGTGGATTGGTCATACATCAAACATTTTTATCTCATCTCCTCCTATCCTGTTAAGTAATTGAGCCTCATCTACCTCTAACCTTGACATATTTAATTCTTCCATAAACTTTCCACTTGTACCTTTTCTTGCTCTCCATATTTCTCTATTTTATACAGACTTTCATAAAATTCTAGTATCCCTACATGATCTCTTATCTTCCTTGTTGTAGGCTCCCTATGCTTGGTGACAATCCTTTCTGCCGAGTCATTGTGCTTAAAGTTTTTTTTTGCTTTGGCATTATTATCAAAAAATCAGTTGCTCAACAGCAATCTTTCTAAACTCATGCATATTACCATGGTCATCCTTTACTTTCTGCTTTGCGTTCTACAATTGCTCCTCTTCTTATTCTGTGAGATTACATATTCTGCAATACTTTAACACTGGTTAGTCCCTCTGAATAATTTTTGCTGCCTCTTAACCATATCTCTCTCTTTTACTTCCACCCTATTTTTTAGACTCCACTTTAATTTTATTCCACTCCCTAGCTATACTTTCAGAAGAAATGTCTGTCTTCTCTAATAACTCTTAAAGAACTTCCACTACCCATTCCTTAAAGTCCTCTCTTTTCAACAGATAAGTGGGAAAGTGCCAGTGTCTAATTTTTTTTTATTTCATTACTCTGCATTTTTATTTTAGTTATTATTGGCACATGATTTGAAATAGTTATTGGATGCATATCAAAACTTTCAATTAAAAGCATACTGTATGTTCCTGTGAAATAAGTTCTGCCTAGCCTAGCCCACTTTTTGTATCTTTGGGAGTAATTTGTAAATTTGCTCCAAACTCCTAATACCAAATTCACATCTTCCATGCTAAATATCTGTAAATATACACCTCTTGTACAAAATCTTTCTGTATTTGTATGTAAACATGCAACTATCCTGTAAACTGCATTGTACTGCAACTTCTGTCAACTTCTGTCCACTGGGCCTTGATCATGGCTGAAAAGGGTCTGTTGAACACCCCATTTACACAGTTATCAAACAGTAGTAAGAAAGAAAGAAAATAGCTTTTCATGACAGAGTACTTTATTAGTGGTGATGATGAGGATATTAGTGGTGATGATGAGGACACATAAAATACAGTTGTGTACCTACTATAAATGTAGATGTTCGAGTGTATTCACTGTTGCAGTCATTACACTTGGATTATCCTGCTGGCAGGCTACCCGCAGTCGGCCTGAATTCCAAAGTCCTGGTCCGGCGTCGGTTGCTGTCACCTCTTCCCTGACGTCAGTGCGCCAGGGGTATATAAGATGCAGCCGACGCCATTTTCTTCAGTTTTTCTTGCCCCAGATGTCAGGTGCCCCCAAGAAGGTAGGCAATACAAATTGCTTATAAAAACATACACTAAAATGAAACAATACCTTCATCTACAAGCAAATACACCACATAGGTTGTATAGGATAGAGAAGTATAGATAAGTCCCAGCAAAGAAAGGGGGATGGAGGGAGGGTAACCTGGACTGCAACAGTGAATACACTTGAACATCTACATTTATGGTAGGCACACAACTGTACTATGTTCATTGTGTTTCACTGTTGCAGTCATTACACTTGGGTTGAATCCCAAAGCTGAGGTAGGGCGGCTGGGTCTAAATAGGATTTGGAGTGGCTAAAAGGCCCTGCAGAACTGCAGTGGCAAAGCCTGCTCTGGATTTAGAGTAAAGAGGTAAGTGATAATGCTTGGTAAAAGTGTGCACTGAACTCCAAGTTGCAGCCTCCAAAATTTCCTTGGCTGGCACTCCTCTGAGAAAGGCTGCTGCCCTGGTAGAATGTGGCCTAATATTCTTAGGCACTGACTTGCCATGCTGTGCATAGCAGAAACGAATGCAGTGTCCTATCCATTTTGAAATAGTCTGCTTTGAAATAGCCTTTCCTTGTGATCCTGCAGCATATGCTACAAACAGTTGCTCAGTTTTTCTGAAAGCTTTTGTTTTGTCCAAGTAGAAACGTAGCTGCCTGTGTATGCCCAAAGAGTGCAGAAGTCTCTCCCCTTTATTCTGGGGATTTGGATAAAATGTTGGCAAATGAATGGCTTGGTTAAGAGCCACACTGGATGCTACCTTTGGCATAAATGTTGAGTTTGTCTTTAGAGAAACCCTGTCTGGATGAAAAATGATAAAAGGTTCCACTGCCATTAAGGCCTGTAACTCTGAGACTCTTCTTGCTGAAGTTAATGCTAGAAGCAGAGCAGTTTTCCATGATAAGAATTTTATATCAGCTGTATTGGCTGGCTCAAAAGGAGGCAGTGTGAGTTTTTCCAAGACAAAGTTGAGGTCCCATGTAGGTATTGCTGCTCTCCTTGGGGGTCTTATGTTTTTTGCCCCTCTGAGGTACTGTCTTAGCAGTGGATGTGAGAAAATAGGAGGTTCCGTATTGTAATGAGCTGAAATGGCAGCGGCATGGATCTTAACTTGATGAGAAGGATAGGCCTTTGTCCAGCATCTCAGTTAGGTATTGTAAAATCTGAGGAATATTTGGAACAAGTGGTTCAAGTCCTTGTGCCTGGTTCCAAGCACAGAATCTCTTCCATTTTTCTGCATAAGATTTCCTGGTGCTGGGTGTCCTGGCTTCCAAAATGACATCCAAAACAGCTTTAGAGAGAGAAGTGTTCTAAGTGGCTATATTATTTGCCATGCAGCCAGATTTAAGGTTCTGAGTTGGCTGTGCAGGATCTGATTGTTTTCCTGAGTCAGAAGATGAGGAATTTGAGGTAAAGTCCAGGCAGGGCCTTGAGACAAGCTCTTTAGGATTGGATACGAGTGCTGGCGTGGCCAGTCTGGGGCAATCAGAATAATTTTTGGCTTCTCTTGTCTGACTTTTAGGAGTACCTTGGGAAGGACAGGCAGTGGTGGAAAGGCATAAACTATTAGGGTTTTCCAGCTGAATGATAGAGCATCCACTTTCCATGCTTGAGAGTGATAAGTCCTTGTGCAGAATTTCTGTAGTTGGCAGTTGTGAGGGGAGGCAAACAGATCTATGTCTGGGCATCCCCATTTCCTTGTTACCATGCTGAAGACCTGTGGATCTAGTTTCCACTCGTGAGGGTCCATGAGGTTTCTACTTAGTTCATCTGCCAGAGTATTTTGCTTTCCTGGCAGGAATTGTGCCTGCGGATGTACTTGATAGGTCAGTGCTGTGTTCTACAAAGTCATGGCTTGCCTGCAGAGGGGGTAGGAACGTGTACCCCCTTGCTTGTTTATGTACCACATAACTGTAGTATTTTCTGTCTTTAGCAATAGTTGTCCTGGATGTAGTAGATCCTTGAAGGCTGTCAGGGCATTCTGTACAGCTAGCATTTCTTTTTGATTGATATGAAGATGCATTTGGTCCGCGGGCCACGTGCCCTGAATACATTTTCCTGCCATGTGTGCCCCCCAGGCATAATCCGATGCATCTGTTGTTAGTGTCTGCCTGGCCGTGGGTAAAGTGAAAGGCTGTCCCTTGTTGTGGTGACAGGCCAGTGCCCACCATCGAAACTCCTGTTGCAGGCAGGGAATAAGAGTTATTATTGTTTCCAGGCTGTGGCAATGTTGAGTCCAAACACCTTTTAGATACCATTGTAGCTTCCTCATATGCAGTCTTGCATATGGAATTAACAGGATGCAGGATGTCATGAAGCCCAAAGCCTGCAGAATTTTGCTTGCAGGTAGCTGGGTCTTTGTTGCCATCATTTGAAAGTAATGAGTCCGTTGCCTTTGCTTGTCTGGCATGAGATAAGCCATCTGGGCAGTTGTATTTAAGCTTGCACCCAGGAATATTATCTCTTGAGAGGGCACTAGTTTTGATTTCTTTTCATTTACTGTGTACCCTAGGCAAATTAATAATCTTTTTACAAACGCCAGATGCTTGAGTAGAATGTCCTTGCTCTCTGCTTAAATAAGGCAGTCATCCAAGTAGGGATATATTTGAATTCCTTTTTGTCTGCAAAATGCAATTACTGGTGCCAGGCATTTTGTGGAGACCCTGGGCACAACAGATAAGCCAAAGGACAGTGCAGAGAATTGGTAATGTATTGAGCCAGCTATGAATCTGAGGTATCTTCTGCAAGATTGTCTGATTGGGACATGCAGGTATGCCTCTTTGATGTCCAAAGTAACTAGCCAAGCCTTCTTGCCCAGCATGGGTAGAAGTTGCTGCAGTGTCAACATTTTGAATTTTGGAACGTCCAGGAAAGTATTTAGAATAGACAGATCCAGTATTGGTCGCCAGGCTTTGTTCTTTCTGGGTACCAAGAAAAGTCTTGAGTAAAATCCTTGCCCCTGCTCTTGCTGTGGTACTTTGTGAATAGCCCTCATGTCCATGAGAGCAGAAATTTGTTTTTGTGCCTCTGCCCATTGATTGTGTGGCAGGTCTTGCATACCTTTTGACCTTGGTAGGGTGTGAAAGTGGAACCTATAACCCCAAGAAACAATATTCAGAACCCATTTGTCCTGGGTGATCATGTGCCAGTTTTGTGAGAAAAGTGCTAGTTTTTCCCCTAAGGGCACTGCCAAAAGGTAAGTGCTTGGTATTTGTAGAGGAAAGTCATTGGGACTGTTTTCTATAAGGTTGTGATTTGTCTTCTCCACCTTTGGGGGCTGAAGCACCCCATTGTTTAGGTCTGTATGAGCCTTGGGGCTCAGATCTGCCTCTTGGGCGTCTGTATCTGCCTCTTTGTGGCCTGTCTGACACTGGAAAGGACCAATTTTAGAAGGCCAGTTCCTGCTAAATCTAGGTGGCTGAACCTGTTAAGAAATCCTTTACTGTCTGCATTGATTTTGCTTTATCCTCCATTTTCTTTAACACCTTCTTCTGCCTTAACACCAAACAAAGTATCATGCTGTAATGGAGCATCCAATAACTTTGCTTTAACATGATCAGGTAAACTCTGTTCTTTTAACCAAGCATGCCTTCGAATGACAGAACCTGTAACTGCGGCTCTGCAAGATGCCTCTAATGAATCAAAACCACATTGCAAAGTATGCTTTCCCACTTGTTCAGCTGCATGCAATAAATCCTGCATTTCCTTGTTCTCAGGACTTTCAGGACTTATAAGCATTTTCTGTTTTAGCAAATACATTAGGTGTTGTTGATATTTAAGCATGTGAAACTGGCAGTTTAAAGCCCTTACAGCTAAAGTAGCAGAGGTGTAAACTTTCTTCCCCCATCTGTCCAGTGCTCTAGAATCCCTATCTGAGGGAACAGGGTTTTTTGCAGTGGAAGCCTTGACCCCTTTGGGACCCTAAGAAATAGTTTCAGGATCAGAAACAGGGTTTTTATAAAGAAATTTATGAGAATCTGGAACCCTGTAGTACCTATCTGGCTTAACTGGTGCAGGGGGTAAAGAATCAGGAGTCAAACTGGATTCAGAAAAAACATCAACAATATCTAGTACAGGGAGGATAGCAAGAGGCCTGTGCTGAGGCAATAAAAAAAAGTCTCTGAGCCTTTTCTTGGATTCTGAATAATCCTGGCTCTCCCAATGGAAATGCTCCCTCATGGTGTGCAGGGTTTCCCCAAAAGAGTAGTCCTCAGGAGGAGAAGCTGAAGGGATAGATTCTCCAGCATCAGAGTCCTCATAAGGAGGAAGAGAATATCCCTGTTCTGAAGAGGAATCAGAAGAAATAGAAACCTGGTCAGAGGAGTCATAGTCAGTGTCTTGCCTAGGCCTTTTATCAGGAGGGGGATGGGAACTCCTGATCAAAGTAATTAGGTCCTCGACCATTTTGAGCATCTATTTCTTTGGCATGGATGACTGTCCAGGAGAATGCTGTACTTGTTTCTTTGTCTTTAAAGGTGTTTTAGACTTTGCCTTAGCTGCTGAAGTAGTCTTGACAGTAAGCTGTGTAGGTCTGAAAACACCCTCAGAAGTAGATGCCTGCTCAGCGGCTCCGGACCAATCTGAGGGAATTGTTTCCGTAGGCCCAATACCTTGAGTTTCCAGAGGCCTAGCTGTCTCCACGTGGAAGTCGGAGGCAGCCTGTGGCTCTGAGGTAGCGGGTGTCAGGGGCTGCAAAAGCGCCTCACTGAAAACCAGCGACTGGCCTAGAAGAGGCTTCGTCGTCAGTTTTGGACCTCGGATGCCTGTCTTTTTCTTTGTCCTTGCGTTTTTTATGAACTCCGGTCATCGGTTGTTCCGACGGCATTATATAGTTAAACCTTTGGCCAAAGTAATGTAAAGCAAAATCGAACAGACGCTTAATAGTGCGTTGGCTGAATCTAGCACAAAACCGACAACTAGCAATGTCGTGGTCAGGGCCTAGGCAAGGAATACAGTAAGAATGAAAATCCTTTTGAGGTATTTGCTTCCCCACAAGAAATACAATTGTTAACTTTTACTGACATCGGTCTGGAGCAAGAAAAAGTTTTCCCAACAGGGTACTTAGCTTTATTGAAGACTTCGGATCTGAAATTCAATTTCAAAAATCTCAGGAGTCGGCCGACCGGCACTTTCGAACTGCTTTTGCTTCGGGCACCATGTGGCAAGAAAGACAGGGGAAAATGGCATCGGCTGCATCTTATATACCCCTGGCGCACTGATGTCAGGGAAGAGGCAACAGCAACCAACGCCGGACCAGGACTTTGGAATTCAGGCAGACTGCAGGTAGCCTGCCAGCAGGATAACCCAAGTGTAATGACTGCAACAGTGAAACATGAACATCAATATTAAGTTTGGCGTACTCGTTCTCTGGGTTACATGTTAAGGATGTATAGTTCTCATGTTGGTATCGAGTCCCAAGATTCTTTCTTTTTATGATTTTAAAAGCATACTCTTTCATATAATTTTTACTTTAGCATAGTCCTTTGGAATGTGTTTTATGTATGGGGAATACATGGAAAAATGGGTCGGCTACCATGCAAAGTAATGCTAGTTTACCATGTATTACATGTACTTGAATTTGATGAATGGTATATAACTTGAGTGAATGTTCCCCACAGTTAGTTCCAGTTTAACTTCTTGTTCCTTTCTACAAGTATATTTTCCCAGTAACTTGATTTTTGGACTAGATGTTTGACAAATTCATTATGTATGTCCGTGTATATGTAAGGGACATTACAGTTACGCAAGTAAGCTTGCCATAACAGTAGATGTTCAAATAGAACATTGTTGCAGTAGCCTAAACTTAGTAGGACATATCTTGCCAAGGATTGGATGACCAGCCAGCTTTGAAACCTTTAGGGTACGTTCCAGGTGCACTAACTTCTGCACACCTTGAGAAAAGTAGCATACAATCATCATTAGTTAAGGTACCAAACTCTCTCAGCCTTCTTGCCTCAGAGCAAGGGAAGGTAGAGCCTTGACAATAAGGTCTGTGCTTGAAGAAAGGGAAATGAACATATCCACATCCTGGCATAAAAAAACAAAAATAAAAACAAAACAAAAAAACACTAAGTGGGTGGAGGGAGGGTGTTCCTACTCCAACAGTTATCTATTTGAATGGATATTGTTATGAAAAGTTTACTTACACAAGTGTATCATGTACATCATTAAATCACGGTTGCAATATTCTAAACTACATTTATTTACTTAACATTTGTTAACCGTGAAAGTCCGACTTGGAACAAGCCAGTTTTCAGGGGAGGCCTGGGGAGAAATGCTTCAGACACATGTTTTTGTGTAACATGGGAGGAAACCGGGACACCCAGAGGAAACACACAAAAATGCAGGGAGGACATCCAAACTCAGCACAGAAGGCACCACAGCCGAGAATCGAATTGGAGAACCTCTTGCTGTGAGGTGACAATGCAAACTGCTGCACCACTGCACCATCCAAAAGTATATGGGATGAATAACAAGAACTTAGAATGAAAGGGAGGAAGAAGGATCAGCCCCTGAAAAACAGTCTTGGCAAAACCTGCTCTGAACCTACAAAAATAATCTAGTTTGTAATGCTAAACAAAGGTGTGCACAGATGACCAAGTTGCTACCTCCAGTATATTTCTAGAGCCCACCCTTTTCCAAAAATCCACATAAGTAGCCAAAGCCTAACTAGAGTTGGCCCAAATCTTGCCTAAAGTGTCTTGCTATGGTGAGAATAACACACAGCAACAGTATGAGACAACCATTTTGATGATGTTTGTTTTGACACAGATTGTCTCTTTTCTACACCTTCATAGGAAATAAGCAGATAGTTTAAATTTCTGAAGGCTTTTGTCCTCTCAGTGTTGTGTTTGAGTTACCTGTGAACATCCAGGATGTGCAGATGTCTTTCTCCCCTATTTTTTTTTAGTTCTGGATAAAAAACAAGGAGATGAACAGCCTGGCTCAAAGTAATCTGAAGGATTTGTTTTTGAATCTTCCCTATCTTTATGAAATCACCATAAGAGCTTGTAACCAAGATACTCTTCTTGCAGAAGTCAAAGTGATGAGTAACACCGTTTCCTAGATAAAAAGTTCCAATTAGCTTCATGAGCATATTCAAAAGAAAAAAAGTCTTAAATTTCTCCAATACAAAACTAAGATCCCAAGAAGAAGCCACCTGTCTTCTAGCTGAACGACTACTGTTTCACTTGAGGCCAGGTTGTAATGAGAACGATTCATGGGTAGGGCAGGCAGAGATACCTGAGAGATGAATCTTGACATAAGAATAAGAAAAGCCAGAGGATAACAACAGACACAACATTGTAGAATCAGAGGCATCTTAGCCTTAAAGGTTTTTGTTGGTTTTGTCATCAACTAGAAAATCATTTTCCCTTATCCAAATATGAATTCCTAGTAGCAGGCCTCTTTGACTACTTCACTATCTGCTGCACATGCTGAGAAAACAAGTAAATAAAAGGTATTAAAATTCTACAATCCATGCAGTGAGTTTAAAACATTGAAGGTTGGGGAGGATCAATGAACCCCTGCATTGTGAGCAAATCCATCCTATGAGGAAGCTTGTGGTAAATGCCCTTGGCCATAAGGAGAAAAGGGGAGAAAGTATAGTTGTATAATATATTTTACACAACTGCACTATGTCCTTTTATTCTACTGTTGCAGTATTCTTAACATGAGGGAGACTGCCAAAGCTCAGGAAGAAACTTGGGAGGAGGAATGACCAGCAGAGCTGTTTATAAAGCCATGAAGAATGGACCTAGCAAAACCAGTTCTAGCTCTGGATATTCCATCCAACTCATAGTGTTTGGTAAAAGTATGCACAAAAGTCCAGGTAGCTGCCTTAAGAATAGAGTTAGTGTCCCAACCCTTGAAAATAAGCACCAGAAGAAGCCACAGCCCTAGCAGAATGAGCCTCAACAGAACTTACCATGAAAGACATAACAAAAGGACACAGCTTTAGAAATCCAAGAAAGAACTGTCTGCTAGGAAACGGCCAGTCCCAAAGACCTGGGATGAAAGGAAACAAAAAGATGATCAGATTTCCAGACAGCCTTAGTCTTAACCAAATAAAATCGGAGTTGTCTATGCACATCCAAGGTGTGTAGTACCTTCTTGCTAGCAGATTGTGGATAAGGAAAAAAAGTGGGCAAATAAACAGACTGATTAAGAGACAACTCATTCACCACCTTGGACATAAAAGAAAAAGAAGTTATGTACCTACCATAATGTTCCATGTTAGTTGTCTTCATCTCGCCTTCCTTCTTGCTGGTTGGGTTCGGAGCTGATCCTCGGCTCTGACTCGGCCATCTTCTATAGCTCGAGAGCTGTTTACTGGCTCGAGGCCACCCCTTATCCCAAGATGCCTAGCGCTAGCTACCCAGATCTCGTTTGGAATAGCTAACACCAGACATAGCTATAGAAAGAACCCCTCCAAACAAAGGGTTAAGCACACCTGTGCTACTGTCTAAGTCAGTAGAGGAAACAAACCAGAAAACACTCAGCCAGTGAAACCTGAACTCCTCTCGGTCCAAAAGGACAGGGGGATGGAGGGGGGGATGCAAGAAGGAAGGCGAGATGAAGACAACTAACATGGAACGTTATGGTAGGTACATAACTTCTTTATGTTAAGTTGTCAATCTCGCCTTCATTCCTCCTGGTTGGGACAGCATCCCTAGCACCTACAATCCTGGGTGGCTCATTGGGACAGACTCCTCAGAACAGCAGAACCAAAGTTAGCTCTACTCCTGGAGACCAAATCCAACTTGTAATGAGAAATAAAAGTATGGGGATTTGCTCACGTAGCAGCGGCACAGATAGAGTCCATGGGCAACCTAGACTGGAAGGCTACAGAGGTGGCTAAGGCCCTGGTAGAATGACCTTTTGGTTTGACTGGCAAATCTTTGTTCCTTAGTTGATAGATAAAGGTAATGATGTGAGACAACCACCTGGATAAGGTCACTTTGGAAACTGGGAGACCTTGTTTGCCCCGAGCATAGGAAAGGAAGAGTTGGTCCGACTTCCTAATTTCCTTCATCCTATGAAGGTAGAAACGCAATTGTCTATGGACATCCAGTTGATGTAGCTTGTATTCTGCCTTGTTGGTATGGTTAGGAAAAAACACAGGTAGGTCTATAAACTGGTTCAAATTATTTTCTAGATAGAAATTTCATGGAGCAGGACGCTGCTGGTTCAAAAGGGGGCATAATCAAAGAGGATAGTACCAAATTAAGGTCCCAAGGAGGAGGGGGATCTCTCACTAGGGGTCTAAGAAGAGTCGCCCCTCTTAAAAAGGCTTTGCATAGCTTATGAGACATAATGTTTGCATTGGAACAACCAACATGAAAATTTGAAATGGCCACTAATTTAACCCTGACTGTAGCAGAGGCAGACCCTGAATGAAAGAGTTCTGATAGGAACTCCAAGATTTCGTGGATAGGGGCTGTGAAGGGGTCTATGTTCCTAGCCTCTGCCCAACAAGAAAAACGTTTCCATTTGCTGGTATAGGTCCTTCTAGTGGCAAACTTATGGGAGGAGACAATAATATCGCGAACGGCTGGGAAAATGCTGGGAAGCCTGGCTAAGGCTGGAAGTGGAGCAACCAAGCTGCGAACTGGAGTGTTTGAAGTAAATGATGAAGCCCGCCTGATTGATGAATCAGAAGGTCTGGAATGGGGTCAGAGTCCAAGGCTGCTCGAGAAGGTAGCGGTGCAGGAATGGGAACCATATCTGTCGAGGCCAGTATGGGGCAATGAGGACCATTCTGCAACCCAACGACATTGCTTTCTGTATGAGTTTCAGTATCAGGGGAAATGGAGGGAATGCATAAAGAAGTCCCTGAGGCCAATCGTGGACCAGAGCATCTCTGGGAGAGTGACCAGGAAGCGGAAGAAGAGAGAAGTAGTTGCTGCATTTGCTGTTGAAAGGGGTGACAAAAAGGTTGCAGCAAGGCTGTCCCCATTTGCTGAAGATCAGATCCGCAACCGCTTGATTCAGAGACCACTTGTGAGGCATGAGAATAACTCGGCTGAGCCTGTCCGCTATGATGTTGGACCTCCTAGGGATGTGCGTCGCAATCAGAAATCGTTGGGAAGAAATCGCCCATTGCCAGAGTCTGAGCGCTTCTCGACATAGGGGGTAGGACCTGGTCCCGCCTTGCTTGTTGATGTACCACACCACTGACATGTTGTCCGTTTGAACTGCAATGGTCCCAGAAGGGAGAGAGTCCTGAAGAGCTTGCAACGCTAAGAGCACGGCTCTCATTTCCAAGACATTGATATGCAGATGGTACTCGTGAGGCTGCCAAGTGCCTTGGACTGTCCTGACTTGATAATGCCCCCCCACCCTATCAGGGAGGCGTCTGTGGTCACTGTGGCAACTGGAGGGGGCTGAATGAAGGGTCTGCCCTGAGACACTAATGGGGAGACCATCCACTAGGAAAGGTGCCTTTTGCATGCTTCTGTAATCATGATCATGTGAGACATGGGGAGCTGCTGGAAGGACCACTGTGTGAATAGAAGCCACTGCAGGATTCTCTTGTGAAAGCGGGCCAGGGGTATCAGGAGAATTACCGCTGCCATAGAACCTAGAGATTTGTACCCTCTTGCATTGCATGAGGACTTGAACTTGCTGGCGAATTGTCGACACACTATCAGAAGGTAACTTTGCGAACATGCTTCTTGTATTTAAGTCTGCTCCTATATAAGTAATAGACTGACAGGGCAACAAGGCAGATTTTTCGAAATTTATGGTGATGCCTAGTTGGGAGCAAATTGAAATTGTATGGTCCCTGGCTTGAAGGAGCTGATGCCTGGTAGTAGCAGTAAGGAGCCAGTCGTCTAGATATGGAAACACCTGGAATCCCTGACGTCTCAGGTGAGCCGTGACCACTGCCATACATTTGGTGAACACCCTGGGGGCTGTGGTGAGACCAAAGGGCAGAGCTCTGAACTGGTAATGACTGGCTCCCAGCCGGAAGCGAAGGAATCTCCTGGAGCGCCTGTCCATTTTGATGCGATAGTACGCATCCTGGAGATCTATAGAGCACATCCAATTGTCCTGACCCAAAAAGGGTAGAATGGACTGTAGCGTGACCATCCAAAACTTTGTTCTTTGAACAGACTTGTTCAGTCTGCCAAGATCTAAAATAGGTCTCCAGTCCCCTGTCTTTTTTGGTACCAAAAAGAACCTTGAGTAAGTTTCGGATCCATGTTGGTCTGCTGGGACTTCCTAGATGACTCTTTTTCTAGCAGTTTTGACACTTCTATAACTGCTTGATCCCTCAGATTGGGTGGAACATCTGGGAGGGACTTGCATGACAGTAAGGGGGGCCGAATGAATGGAATTCTGTAACCTCCGGATATTATTGAATGCACCCATTTGTCTTGTGTTATGCTTAGCCAGGCTTTTAGGTACAATGAAAGTCTTCCCCCGACTGCCTCCAGAGACGGACAGTCGGGCAATCCCTCAGGGATGTTGGAAGGGCTTGTCAGAGAAGGATTCTTTATTACCCTGGTTCTGCGGACCCCCTCTGCCACGAGGGCGGCGTCTGTTTCTATTGTTATTTCCTCCTCTGCACCTGGAGGAAAAATCACTACGTGTGTCAGGCAAAGATCCCTGGGATTTTCGAAACCACATCTTTCCACTCTTCTGACCCTTAGGGTATGGTCTAGAGAGGGGTGGAAAAATGGACTCCTACGGCAGCGAGAGTCTTGCCTTCCTGCTCACACCTAGTAAGAGTGTCTTTCACCTGTGGTCCAAAAAGAAAGGAACCGTCAAAGGGAGTGTTGGTGAATGACGCTCTGAAGGGTTCTGCAAAATTACACAACCGCATCCATGCATGTCTCCGAAGTGCTACGCCTGTGCCTGCGGCTCTACTCGCCCCATCGGCTGCATAAGAAATGAGCCTCATGGAGGAGTTGACTACTGAGTGAAGGGTTGCCAGCTAAGAGGACACTTTAGCCTGAGCCCCTTGAGCTGATGGATCCTGTAGGGTATCTCCAAGCTCTTTCAGGAGATCCCTCTGAAGCCTGATGAAATGGCATAAGTAATTCAGAGACCTCATGGAAAAGGTAGCTGAAGCAAACAATCACTTCCCGTATCTGTCCATGGTCCTGGACTCCTTGTTAGAAGGATGGACAGAGGAAGAAGTTTCCGCCAACTCCTTTTTAGTGGCTGTTGCTACCACCATGGCATCCACGGGAACACCCTTAGTGAGGAACTGCTTGTCAGGGGGAGCAGTAATAAACTTGCCCGGTCTCCTCGGGGTTGGTTCCACTGTATCCGGGGCTGACAAAGCCCTTCGAGCCACCACCGACATTAGTGGATCGAAGGGCGGAGAAATCCAGGAGGTGGAGGGTCAGGAACCGAACGCATCCAGGAAAACAGATTTGTCCACGGTAGGGGCTAGGGTATTCCAGTTCCCCCTCTGCTTAAGGATTTCTAGGATGTCCGCAAAGGAAACATCTTCAGAGGAAGATCTCGGGGACCCTTCCAACTCATCCAAATCCGTATCCGAAGTGACAGACTCGGGGGAGTCAATGTGATTCCTCTTGCACTTCTTCTTCTGGGGGGGCTCATCTGAATGCCTCAGAAGAAGAGGAACCACCCAACGGGGTGACCTGGAGCATTGGTTCCCCATGCTTGGGGTCTGGAGGAGCGACAGAGGTTGACGCAGGCACCACAGGGGAAAGAGCTGGTGGGGCTGGCTCAGAGGCCAACACACTCCTCATGACATCGAAGGCATCCCTGCCACGATGCAAAGAAGGCTCCGGCTCTGAGGAAACCGGAATCCTCCTCCGCACCGAGGGAGACGGCTCCGAGGCAGATGTAGGAGCAGAGCTCACCCACGCCGATGCTCCGAGAGGGAGAACGGGGTCGGGCAAGGGTCCAATGCCACTCGCCCCCTCGGAGCCGACGAGGGAGTCTCGGCGCCCAGATCCCTCGAGGGAAGGTACCATCGAAGGGATCGGAGCCGACGTCAGATCCGAAGAAGAAATCGTTATCGGAGCCGACGGTTCCACGTCTCGGACCCCAACAAACTCCGGCTCCGAGCTCGAAGGAATCAGAGGACGAATATCAATGGAAACGGATGGAGCAGACACCTGTTGAGGAGGGCTGGACAACATTTTGGCCAGTGCCTGCGACTTCAACAACCTACTGACCACTCTCTCCACATCATGGTCCGAGAGCCTAGAGGACCGAGAAGAGTGGGAAGATCTATGACTACGGTCACTTTGTAAAAGGGGGGGACAGAGGAGGTGAGTGTATGGACTCCAACGAAGGGGACCTCGGTCTCTTGTAAGTCCTTGTCGGCTCCAAGGGTACTGGTGGAGCCGACAAGGAGGCAGTCTCCTCAGTTTCAGCCAGAACTGAAGAAGTAAACAAGTCTTGGGCCAAGGACGGCTCCAAGCTGGGAGCCGATGATTTGGCTGGTTTAGGAGACTTCACCAGCTGAGCCTTAGCTGGTGAATCCTGAGGCTTAAGAAGGCCCCTCAATATAAGTTTATTTCTGCGCTCCTGCAGAACTCTTGGGCTGAATGCATGGCATGCAGAACAAGAGTTCTGCAGGTGTACTGCGCCTAAGCAGTAGACACAAGAAGTGTGCCCATCTGTTAGAGACATTTTCTGACAGCACGAGTCACACTTCTTGAATACCGAAACCTTGGGATCTTTTGACATAATGTACAAAAAACACAAAACCACTCTAAACTATAAAGTACTGCTAAAGTGACTATCTTTGTAAAAGTCTAAACTAAGAAGACTAGCACTAACACTACACAAACAACAATAAAATACTAACAAGAAATATATCTAGTTTTTTTTTTTTTTTTTTTTTATAAGTAGGAACCTCTAACTTAAACGGTAACCTACGAATAGGGGGAAGAGGTGGGGGAGGGGTGGGGAGAACTCTCTAACTGAAACGAGTTCTAAGGGAAATGGTAACTACAACACTCTAAACTAATTAAACTAGAAGTACTATATATCGCTAACAAATAACAGAAGAAAAAGGTAGTATTATCAGAGAAGAAAGCTAATAAAACAAAGTTATACGAGCCTGAACCAGTATCCAAGAACCTCACAGCTGAAGCAGCAAACGAGATCTGGGTAGCTAGCGCTAAGCATCTTGGGATAAGGGGTAGCCTCAAGCCAGTAAACAGCTCTCGAGCTATAGAAGATGGCCGAGTCGGAGCCGAGGATCGGCTCCGAACCCAACCAGCAAGAACGAAGGTGAGATTGACAACTTCACATCAATTAGTACACAAGGACGACACCCTGTCCTTATGAAAAAACAAAAATGGAGGGCAAGCCGTAAGGGCTCAGACACCCATCTGGCTGAAGTAAGGGCCAACAACAGAACAGTCTTCCAAGAACAGTGTTGCAAGAAAGCTGAAGCCGCAGACTCAAATGGAGCGAGAGTCATTTTTTCCAAAACAAAATTAAGATCCCAGGGAGGAGGAACAGACTTCCTGGGTGGTCTAATGTGAAGGACACCTTTAAGAAATTGTTTTGCCTCAAATCTAGAAGCTAAAGGAGGAAATACAGGCAGACAAGCAGAGATAGCTGATAAGTGGGACTTAATGGAAGAATAAGCCAACCCAGCACTGAGCAATTCACACAAATAAAGAACCACAGGAACATCCACAGAGAGTGGTTCTAGGTTACGTGAAAGACACCAGATAGAAAACTTCTATTTGGATAAGTAGGATTTCCTATTATTGGGTTTCCTGGCTTTCTGCAGAACCCTAAGCACATCCTCAGAGAAAAGGTGTCTATAAGGAATCAAAATCCTATCACACACACAGAGTCAGATGAAGAGTCGACAGGTGGGGATTGATTACAGATAATTTGTCTTCTGTGAGTTGGTCCACTCTGTAGGGTAACTTGTGATAATTGCCCTTAGCTAAATGCAGAAGAAGAGGGAACCAATGCTGTATTGGCCAAAAGGGAGTCACCAGCAAGATTTTGGGTTTGTCCTGTTGAATCTTGAACAAATCTTTTGGAATAAGAGGAAGGGGGGATGCAAACAGTAACATCTCCGTCCAAGAAAATGAAAGAGCATCCACCTTCCAAACCAGAGGACCTGAGACTCTGGCACAAAATTGAGGAAATTGTCTGTTCAGAAGGGAGGCAAATAGATCTATTTGAGGAGTACCCCACTTGTGGACAATGTTCAGAAAGAAATACATCCCTGTGAAGCATCCATTTGTGGGACTGAGTTAAGGACCTGCTCACAGTGTCTGCCACATTGTTTTGACCTCAAGGAATATAAACTGCCCTAAGAGTCACGTGGTACTGTTCCACAAGTGCACAAACCAGGACAGCTAGCCTGCAAAAAAGCTAAGATTTTGTTCCTCCCTGTTTGTTTACATACGACAGGACTGTGGTGTTGTATGTAAACACTGAGAGGCCCTGGGGAGAGAAGAGGAAGGAAAGCTTGAAGGGCCAGCAGAAGCTCTCATCTCTCTGATGTTGATGTGCTCCTTTTACGGAAGAGACCAGACCCCTTGTACTTTCACAGTGTCAAAGGCTGCCCCCCAACCTACGTCTGAAGTGCCTGTGAATAGTTCCTGAGATGGAAGAGGGAGATGGAAGGGAAGGCCTGGGTTCGAAGACAAATGCTAGATCCACCAGAGAAGTTCCTTCTTTAGACAGGGAAGAAGAGGAAAGCACAGTTTTGTACCTACCATAAATGTAGATGTTCGAGTGTAGACACGGCTGCAGTCATTACACTTGGGTTATCCTGCCGTCAGGCGGTCCTGCAGTCGGCCAGAGTTCCAAAGTCTTGGTCCGGCATCGGTTGCTGTCGCTTCCTCCCTGACGTCAGTGCGACAGGGGTATATAAGATGCAGCCGACGCCATTTTCTTCAGTTTTTCTTGCCCCGGATGTCAGGTGCCCCCAGATAGGTAGGCAATTCAAATTGCTAATAAAACATACATAAAAAAGCAAACATACTTTCAGCTACCAGCAAATACTCCCCATAGGTAGTAAAAGGTAGAGGAACTAGGTACGTACTAGTCAGTAAGAGGGGAAGGAGGGTAACCTGCAGCAGTGTCTACACTCGAACATCTACATTTATGGTAGGTACAAAACTGTACTATGTTCATCGTGTGACACTGCTGCAGTCATTACACTTGGGTAGAATCCCAAAGCTGAGGTAGGGTGGTTGGTTCTACAAGGCATTAGAGGTGGCTATACGGCCCTGCAGCACTGCAGAGGCGAAGCCAGCTCTGGATTTAGAGTATAGAGGCAGATGGTAATGCTTGGTGAAGGTATGCACAGAACTCCATGTTGCTGCTTCCAAAATATCCTTGGTAGGTACTCCTCTGAGGTAGGCAGTTGAAGTGGCTGTTGCCCTAGTGGAGTGAGATCTAATGCTGTTAGGCACAGGTTTTCCATGGTGCGTATAGCAGAAATGTATGCAATGCCCTATCCATTTGGAAATAGTCTGTTTTGAAAAAGCTTTTCCCTGTGCTGCTGTAGCATATGCTACCAATAATTGCTCAGATTTTCCGAACGCTTTGGTTTTGTCCAAGTAGAAGCGTAACTGCCTGTGAATGTCCAATGAATGCAGTAGTCTTTCCCCTTTATTCTGTGGTTTTGGATAAAAAGTAGGCAAGTGAATGGTTTGGTTTAGAGACACACTTGAAACCATCTTAGGCATAAACATGGGGTTAGTTCTTAAGGACACCCTGTCCTGGTGGAAAATGAGGAATGGTTCCACTGCCATTAGTGCCTGTAATTCTGAAACTCTTCTTGCAGAAGTTATTGCCAGGAGCAGAGCAGTTTTCCAAGAAATGTATTTTAATTCTGCCATGCTAGCTGGTTCAAAAGGAGGTAAAGTTAATTTTTCCAAAACAAAGTTGAGGTCCCAAGTTAGAGTAGGTGCTTTACGGGGCGGTCTTATGTTTTTTTTGCCCCTCTGAGGTACTGTTTTAGCAAAGGATTAGAGAAAATTGGTGGATCCGTGTTGTAATGTGCACAGATGGCAGAGGCATGGATCTTGATGGATGAAAAGGAGAGGCCTTTGTCCAGCATCTCAGTCAAATATTGTAGTATCTGAGGAATGTTTGGCACAAGAGGATCAAGGCTGCTAGCCTGGTTCCAGGCACAGAATCTCTTCCATTTATCCAAGTGGGCTTTCCTGGTACTAGGCCTTCTGGCCTCCAGAATGACATCCATAACTGCTTTGGAGAGAGGCATTGCTTGTGTGGCTAGGGAATCTTCCATGCAGCTAGGTTTAGTATCTTTAGCTGGCTGTGGAGTAACTGTTTGTTGTGCTGAGACAGCAGATGTGGTATTTGAGGCAAAATCCAGGATGGTCCTTGTGCTAAGTTTTTTTTTTTTTTTTTAAGATTGCGTACCAGTGCTGGCGTGGCCAGTCTGGTGCAATCAGGATCATTTTTGGCTCTTCTTGCCTGGCTTTTATGAGTACCTTTGGGAGAAGAGGCAGTGGTGGAAAAGCATATACTTGTAGGTTTGTCCAGCTGAATGAGAGGGCATCCACTTTCCATGCTTGCGGATGGTGACTCCTTGTGCAGAACTTCTTTAGCTGGCAATTCATTGGGGAGGCAAACAGATCTATGTCCGGGCTCCACCATTTCTTTGTTATCATTCTGAATATTTGAGGATTCAATTCCCATTCATGGGGATCCATGATATTTCTGCTTAAGTTGTCTGCCAGTGTGTTTTTCTCTCCTGGCAGGAATTGTGCTTGTAGGTGAACTTGATAGTTTATAGCGGTGTTCCACAAGGTCATGGCTTGTCTGCAGAGGAGGTAGGAGTGGGTGCCCCCTTGCTTGTTTATGTACCACATAACTGTGGTGTTGTCTGTCTTTAGTAGTAGTTGTCCTGGTTGCAACAGGTCCTTGAAAGCTATAAGGGCATTTTGTACAGCTAGCATCTCTTTTTGATTGATGTACAGATGCCTTTGTTCTGCAGGCCACTTGCCTTGAATACATTTGCCTGCCATGTGTGCTCTCCAAGCATAATCCGATGCATCTGTTGTCAGTGTTTGCCTGGCTGTGGGTTGAGTGAAAGGCTGTCCCTTGTTGGGGTGACAAGCTTGAGCCCACCATCGAAACTTCTGTTGAAGGCAAGGTATTAGTGGTATAACTATTTCCAAACTTTGACAGTGTTGAGACCATACATTCTTTAGGTACCATTGTGGTTTCCTCATATGCAGTCTGGCATATGGAATTAGTAGTATGCAAGATGCCATGAGGCCCAAGGCCTGCAGAATTTTTCTTGCAGGGAGGTGGGTCTTTGTTGCCATCAATTGAAAGTATTGTGTCAGTTGTCCTGGCTTGTCTGGCGTGAGATAAGCCATCTGGGCCATTGTGTTCAATCTGGGCCGTTGTGTTCAAGCTGGCACCCAGGAATATTATCTCTTGTGAGGGCACTAGTTTTGATTTCTTTTCGTTCACTGTGTACCCCAGGCAACTTAATAACTTTTTTACAAACGCCAGATGCTGTAGAAGAATGTCCTTGCTCTCTGCTTGAATCAGGCAGTCGTCCAGGTATGGGTAAATTTGAATTCCTTTCTGTCTGCAAAATGCAATTACTGGTGCCAGGCACTTTGTGAAGACCCTGGGCGCAGTAGATAATCCAAAGGGCAGTGCAGAGAATTGGTAGTGCACTGGACCAGCTAAGAATCTGAGGTATCTTCTGCAGTTTTGTCTGATAGGGACATGCAGGTATGCCTCCTTGAGGTCCAAAGTCACGAGCCAAGCTTGCTTGCCCAGCATGGGAAGAAGCTGCTGTAATGTCAACATTTTGAATTTCGGAACATCCAGGTAAGTGTTTAGTGAAGAAAGATCCAGAATGGGCCTCCAGCCTTTGTCTTTTCTGGGAACCAGAAAGAGTCTTGAGTAAAATCCTTGCCCTTGTTCCTGTGGCGGTACCTTTTGAATAGCTCCCATGTTCATGAGGGCCATAATTTGTTTTTGGGCCTCTGCCCTTTGATTTAGTGGCAGATTTGGCATTCCTTTTAATCTTGGCAGAGTGTGAAAGTGGAACCTGTAACCTTTTGAAATAATATTGAGAACCCATTTGTCTTGGGTGATCATATGACAGTCGTGATAAAAAAGTGCCAGTTTTCCTCCCAAAGGCACTGTCAACAGTGAGTTGCTTGGCAGCTGGAGTGGGAAGTCATTGGGGCTGTTTCTTATACGGTTGTTGCCTGTCTTCCCCTTCTTTCTGGCCTGATGCACCCCATTGTCGAGGCCTGTAAGGACCTTGTGATTGACCTCTACCTCTTGGCCGTCTGTATCTGCCCCTTTGAGGTCTGCCATTAACTGGAAAGGACCAATTCTTTGTTGGCCAGTTTCTACTAAATCGAGGAGGCTGAACCTGTAAGAAATCCTTCACTGTTTGCATAGATTTTGCCTTATCCTCCATTTTCTTTAATACCTCTTCTGCCTTAACTCCAAATAAAACATCCTGCTGTAAAGGTGCATTCAGTAATTTAGCTTTAACATGATCTGTTAACGTGTGTTCTTTTAACCATGCATGTCTTCTAATGACAGAGCCTGTAACTGCTGCTCTGCATGAGGCCTCTAAAGAATCAAAACCACATTGCAAAGTATGCTTTCCCACTTGTTCAGCCGCATGCAATAAATCCTGCATTTCTTTAAAATTAGGAGGATCTGTATCTGGAAGCATTTTTTTGTTTCAACTGATACATCAAAATTGCTGATATTTTAGCATGTGAAACTGGCAATTTAAGGCTCTCATTGCTAAAGTTGCAGACGTATATACTTTCTTTCCCCATCTGTCTAGTGCTCTGGAATCTCTGTCAGAGGGAACTGGGTTCTTTGCTGATGAGGCCTTAACCCCTTTGGGTCCCCTGAGAAATAGTTTCGGGATCAGCAACAGGGTTTTTATACAGAAATTTGTGTGAGTCACGGACTCTGTAATATCTGTCCGGTTTAAGTGGAGCTGGGGGTAAGGAATCAGGATTTAAGCTGGATTCTGTGTACACATCATCCACAATATCTAGCACTGGCGGAATAGCCAGGGGTCTGTGTTGAGGTAATAATAGGAAGTCTCTGAGCCTTTTCTTGGATTCTGAGTAATCCTGGCCTTCCCAATGGAAATGCTCCCTCATGGTATGTAAGGTTTCCCCAAAGGAGTAGTCCTCAGGCGGAGAGGCTGATGGAATAGATTCCTCAGCATCAGAATCCTCATAAGGGAGTAGAGAGTATCCCAGGTCTGAGGATGAATCTGAGGAAATGAACTCATGGTCGGATGAATAATAATCTGCATCCTGTCTAGGCCTTTTATCAGGTGGGGGATGGGAACCCCTGATCAGAGTGATTAGGTCTTCGGCCATTTTGAGCATTTGTTTCTTAGGCATGGAGGTCTGTCCTGGAGAATGCTATACTTGTTTCTTAGTTTTTAAAGGGGGCTTTGACTTAGAAGAGGGTTTAATGCTTAGCTGAGTAGGTCTGAAGACACCCTCTGAAGCTGCAGGTAGCTCAGGTACTCCAGATCCCTCTGCAGGATCGGTTTCAGTCTGTTGAAAAGCTAGCGCGTCCAATGGCCCAGCCATCTCCATGTGGGGGTCGGGGGCGGCCTGTGGTTCTTCAGAAGTGGTTGTCAGGGGCTGCGAAGGCACCTCACTGAAAACCGGAGAACCGATGACTGGCCTAGAAGAGGCTTCATCATCAGTTTTGGGCCTCGGATGCCTGTCCTTGTCTTTGTGCTTTTTATGAATACCGGTCGTCGGAAGTTCCGACGGCATGGTATAATTAAATTTTCTGCCAAACTAATGTCGGGCAAAATCAAACCGACATTTAATAGTGTGCTTATTAAACCTAGCACAAAACTGACAACCAGTAACGTCGTGGTCTGGGCATAGGCATGGGATACAGTAAGAATGGAAATCCTTATGAGGTATTTTCTTCCCACAAGAAATACAGTTATTAACTTTTACCGACATCGGTCTGAGGCAAGAAAAAGTTTCCCCAACGGGGTACTTAGCTTTTGTAGAAGACTTCGGTTCTGGATTCGGAATGAAAATCTCAGGAGTAGGCCAACCGGCACTTGCGAACTGCTTTTGCTTCGGGCACCACGCGGCAAGAAAGACTGAAGAAAATGGCGTCGGGTGCATCTTATATACCCCTGTTGCACTGACATCAGGGAGGAGGCGACAGCAACCGACGCCGGACCAAGACTTTGGAACTCTGGCTGACTGCGGGACCACCTGACGGCAGGATAACCCAAGTGTAATGACTGCAGCAGTGTCACACGATGAACATCTGTAAATTCTAGGGGATGCACATGTTGCCAGAATGATTTCAGGAACCACTGAAATTTCCTCATGTGGAATCTGGCTAAAGGTAACAGAGATGGTGGATGACATAAATCCCAGAAGTCTGAAAAAACTCTGATTGTGACAGAGATCAGAGTAAGAAGATTTTGAAAGAAGGAAATGCGAGTCAAGCCCTTTGGTGGAGGCAGGGATGCCAACATAGGCACCATGTGAAACTTGCACCCCAGGAAAACATGATCTTGAGAAGATATTAGAAAAGATTTTTTTAAATTTATTGTGAACCCTAGACTTTGCAAAGGAGTAATGGAAAAGTGAAGACTTTGCAGTAAGGTCTCTGCAGAGAATGTTTGAAACAGGAGCTTGTCCAAGTAAGGGAAAACTTGGATGCCTTGAAGCCTGCAAAAAGCAATCATAGGAGCCAGGCATATGGTGAATACCCTTGGGGCAGTAGAGAGGCCAGCAGAGAACTGAAAATGCCATGAAGCAACAGAGAAATGTAAAAAATTTCCTGAAAAGGGGATGAATAGGTTTGTGAAGGTAGGCATCCTTGATATCCAGAGAAGCTTTGAAAGCTTGAGGAAGTAGTAAAGGGAACAAGGTCTGAAGAAATAACATGCAAAATGAGGGAACGTTCAGAAACATATTTAGGTGTGAAAGATCCAAAATGTGTCTCTACAGAACCTCCTTTCTGGGCACCAGAAACATTCTGGAATAAAATCTCTCCCCCCCCCTTTGGGCCTGTGAAACCTCTTGAATAGTTCCCTGATGTTAACAGTTCTCAAAAGCACCTCTCGGAATAAATGTAACTGCTCGTGACGTGGCCGAGGAATATTGAATGGAGGAAGGGATTAACAAACCATAACATACCCTTGTTGAATAATGGAAAAAAAAACGAGTCTTGGGTTATGCTAGACTATACTGGAAGAGACAGAGAAAGATAAAGCGACAGAGGAATGAGGCTTGGAGGAGCATGACAGTCAGATACTACCTGGCTTGTCAGGAAATGGCTGCTTCTGAGCACAAGTCGCCTGAGTAGTTTTAGCTTGGGGAATCCTCCTTCCAATTTTTTTTACTTTTTAGGAGGAAGATGGGCCTGTCTTCGAACAAAAGCTGGCTTGGAAGGATGGTTCCTTTGCAACTTAGGCACAGGTGAAACAAAAAACATGTTTCAAGTCCTGTAACTCCTTGCCTTTTTCCTGAAAGGACTTAAGCAAATCAGCAGCAGCACTTCCAAACAAGCCATTGTTATCCAGAGGAGCATCCATCAACTTATCTTATGTGTCATCTGGCAGAGGTTGAAGCCTTAGCCAGGAATTCCTCCTCATTACAGATCATGAAACAGCAGCTCTAGATGAAGCTTCTGCTGCATCATATCACAGCTGCACTTAACAGACCGGCGAGCTACCTGATAGGAAGCCCCTAACAACGACAGAGTGAACGTTTTGCCCTCAAAATCTGGAAGGTTGGAGATAACTTGAGTAGTCTGGGAAAGAAGAGCCAAAACATATCTAGTCATATGAGATTGGTAATTAATAGCACAAAAGTCAAGAGTGGCAAAAGTATAGACCTTCTTTCCCAGTCTTTCCATAAACCTGCTTTCCTTATCAGGTGGAAAGTTTGGTGGAAAGCAGCAACTTGGAAGGCTTATCTGAAGCAACAAAAACTACTAAAGGGTCAGCAGATGGGCACCAGTAAAGAAATTTGCAATCAGGCACTTTATAAACCAGTCAGGCTTCTTAGGAGCAGAGGGGTCTGAATCCAGAGCCTGAGATGCTGAACAGAAAGCACCCAGTAAAGCAGGCAAATCTGGAGGAACAGCAGAAGGTGAGGGAGACTCCATTTGTAGGGGCTCATAAAAATCTCTTTTGCACATCTGAAACTTGGAAGCAATCCCACTTGAAGAAATCCCTCATCTTAGCAATGGTACATCCAAAAAGTAATCTCCTCAATAGGAGATTCTAGACTGGTAGTTTCCTCTTCAGGAGAAGCATACTCTAGAGGGGATAGAATCTGGATGGAATAAGCCAAAGATCCCTCATCCGAAGAAATCTCTTCATCAGAAGACTCCTCATCCCAAACTTCCCCTCCCACAATGCACCTGTGTGTGATACTACCTAAAACTATGTCACAAAAGAAAAGAAAATGGTCCTATGACGCAACAGTCTTTCAGGTCTTTCTGAAATGGCAGTTTGGAAGGGGGATGGAGAGATGTCATATCAGATAGATGTGGATGAAAAGATCTAGCATTACGGCAAGTATTGTACTATAGTACCCCACTCACCCCACCTATCAGATCAAACTGACTGGCCAGAATCTCCAGCTATAAAATAAATACGTAGGTGGGAAACGTTTGAGGATAGTGGCTTTGAATGAAGCCCTATACCTCAAAACACCCAATCAGTAATGTCTAGAAAAGGTGTGCAATAAAGACCAGGTTGTTGCAGCACAGATTTAATTCACTGACAAACTTCTAAAGAAGGCTTGCAGAAGTGGAAAGAGACCTTGCAGAATGAGCTTTGGGCCTGCATAGCAAAAGGCGGGTTTTGTACAGAATAGACAAAGGCAATGCAGTCAGAAAGCCACCTAGACTGACTGATGTTTGATACTATAAAAACAAGCTTAGGTCTAAACAGCTGAGAATCCTTCTGAAGGGGATTAGTTTTGTGTACATAAAATTTCAGTTTTCTATGAGCATTCAAAGTGTGAAGAATGTACTCACCTTTGAGTGATTAGGAAAAAGAAATGCTGGTAGACAGACAGGTTTGCTCAAATTTGTATCAGACGCCAACTTGGGGACAAAGGATGGGTTTGAATATAGCAAAACTATATCCTTATAGAAAACTATGTAACGAAGTATAGAAGAAAGTGCCTGCAATTCCAGTATCTTTCTGGTAAAGTTATTACCACAACAAATAGTTTTTGAGGAGAGAAACTTCAAAGGAGTGGAAGATGAAGATGTTGGTTCAAAAGGAAACTTTAATAGCACTTCCAGGACAAAATTAAGGTCACAAGTGGCTACAGGTTCTCTGATCAGAGGACAGAGAAGAAAGGCCCTCAGGAGAAAGGTTTTGCATAGCCTGTGATAGTCAAAAGAGCAGGAGTCATCTCCATTACAAAAATTAGCCACTACAACTAGATGTAACCTTAGTGGTGAAAGAACTGGAAACTGACTCAAATACATATGAGAAAAAAAGAACTTCAGGAATAGAAGCATAGGAGAGTGTATTCCCTGAGCCACTGCCCTAACAGAAAAAAAAATGCAATTTGCTGTCGTAAACTTTACATGTAAATGGCTTTTGAGATATGGATGGGATATAAATCTCTTCAGGAAAGGAAAGTCATTGGCCATCATGGGAATTGGAGAAACCTGGTAGTTAACTGGATATTGTGTAGACTTGGGGTGAGGCCACCAGGACAGGTGAAAGATTAGAGCTTTCCTGGGATCCAAGAGCCAAGGAGACTCCCTGATATGATGCTTTAGCAGGAAAAGCTACGTAGCCTGGGCCAGTAAGGAGCAATGAGGATTACTGTGGTTTTACATCATATTGCTTTCTGCAAAAGTCTGGGTATTGAGGTCAGGGGAGGAAATTCCATCTTGAGATGCCCCTTGGGAGGGATCAAAGCAAAAAAGTTGTTGTACTTACTGTTGGTTGGGGAGTCAAATAGGTCACCAGAAGGAAGGCTCCAGCTGTTGAACATCTGTTGCACTACCCCTGGATTGAAAGATCACTCGAGAGGCATCAGAATACATCTGCTGAGCCTGTTGGCAAGATAGATGTTTTTTCCAGGAATGTACATTGCTATCAGGAAAAATACAAAGGAATCACCCACTGCCACAGTCTCTTGGCTCTGGTCCCACCCTACTTGTTGCTGTGCTATACCACAGTCACAATGTTGGTTTGGATGGAAATCACCCCTGGAGGTGAGAGGTCCTACAGTTCCTGCAATGCAAGGAGGACTGTTAACATATCCAGGACACTGATGTGAAGACTGGTCTCGTGTTAACTCCAAGTACTTTGGACCATCTTCTCCTGACAATGCCAAACCTCTCCCAACCAGGGAGGAGGCATCCATGGTAACCACCATTGTGGAGGGTGACATAACAAATGGTCTTGCCTGAATGACTGAATTAATGGGCAAGTTAGCCACCACTGTAACTGCACTTTCCAAAGGTTTTGTTACAAGAATAAAAGGACTGTTCCAAACTTTGGACCACTGTGTTTTGAGTCATTAGACAAATAATGGAGTACAATCTACCATTTAGCAGGTACTTGACTAGGCAGTTAGAGCAGCTAGGGTGACCTCAGAGGTTCCTCACAATGAAAATACAGGTTGTAAACAACATGAACTATGCGGATAGACTAAAAGCCCTATCCCTTTACTCTGTCTTCTACCGGCTTATTAAGGGGTGACCTACACCTGATCTACAAGGCACACACAAATCCAGCCCCAATGGAGCTACTACACATCTGCAACTCAAACAGCATGAGGGTCACCCAATCTATGACTCTAAACTTAGTCAGCGACTCAAATGAAAAATGAGAGAGAGAGAGAGAGAGAGAGAGAGAGACATATGTGTCTTCGAGATTGACGCTTTTTTTTGGAACAGGTTTCCTATTCACATTATGCAGAGCTCTTCCCTGGCCCTCTTTAAATGCAATTTGGATCGATGGATGGGGAAATCGCAAATTCACACCTGGGGTAGAGCCTATATCCGTATGTCCTTTATGGAGAGAGGCAATCTACAAAATACTCAATGCACAGGCACAACTCTATTCCATCCTCCTGCCACTAGGGGCCATATATTGGGTAATATTGGATTATATTGGCTAGGCTTGTAAGGGCTCTTAAGCTATTAGCCTAGTAATTAGGGTTGCCACCCCTCTGTTTTTTTCCGGAATATCCGGAAATAAAACAGATTTTCCGGTAGTCCGTAAAACACTGTACAAATTCTGGTATTCTGTTTCAAAAAGGAAACAGACTATCGGAGTTTGTAAATCAGCTGATTTGCTATGCTTTTTTACAGAAAAGCATATTAAAATCAGCCGAAAGCAGGCAGCAGGAATGGAAAAAGAGGGCATTCCCTGCCGGGTGATGTCATCATGTCATAAAATGGGCAGAATGTGGGTGGGAGAGGGGGTGGGATGGGCAGGGTTACTAGTGACACGAGAGGTGTGGCTTTACTCTGGTTTTAGCCATGACGAAAGGTGGCAACCCTACTAGTAAATCTTCCATGAACCTATGAACCTACGAGTAGCCACTGATATATGCTTATGTGAAATGAGCAAGCTGCACCAGGAGTATGGAAGAAACCATTAGTCCCAAGACTCTGAGAACTAACCTTAAACTCTTCTCTGGTTCCTTAATCCTAACATTTCTTCCACTGCCGAAACCTAAATCCTCTTCTTGATCATTTCCAGAAACCCTAAGCTACAGTCCCACCCCCCTCACCCCTGGCCCCAAGCTGTTGCACTTACCCTGCTTGAACTCTAATACATGTTTGGACAAGGTGTAGCAGCTCAACTCTCTCATCACAGCTGCAGCACATTGCTTGAACAGCAGTTGAGCTCAAAAGAGAGAGGCAGCCCATGTAATTTACAAGACATTCAAGTCCCTGGTTAAAAGACACTGACATTTGACAGCCAATTTATCTTCTAATAAAGTTATTAAACTCCCCCTCTATTGTCCATTGCAACTTTGTCAATTAGCTTAAAAGTATTTTTTGAAGTATGGGCATACAACATCATACTTAAATAATGCATTATTTTTATTTTTTATAGCTAAAATATGTTCATAAATAAGATTTAAAGAAATAACTAACAATAATTGAAAAATTATTAATGGGAGCACTGATATGTATTAAATTTTGGGTGCCAAACCAAAATCTAATTCTAAATGGAAGGGGAACATAAAAACCTTGCTGGAAAATGAAACTTCTGAAGTAGGGTTAAGGGAAAATAACACAAAATGGAAGGTAGTTATCCCGGTTACTTCTGTAACAATGTAGATTCATTAATGATGATAAAATATTAATTTTTCATCATACTGAATTTTTTTCATTAGTACAAGAATAGTGTATATTGCTCTATCTTCCAGTTGTAATAGTTTTTTATGTTGCCAAATCTATTAGAAGCCTGGGCAGATATATTTATCAACATAATTTAGCTATAAAGATAAAAATAATGCATTATTTAAGCATTCTACTGTATACCCATACTTCAAAAAATTTACTTTTAAACTAATTAACAAAGCTGTAATGGACAATAGAGGTGAATTTTAATAACTTATTAGAAGTTAAACAGCTACACTGGCAGTTGCAATATGCAGTATACACACCTCAGGGTTTAAATGATTCTATATTTATAAAAATGTGTTTAAAACAAAGATAGTATATAAAACACTTAAAGAAATCCCAATCCCTCAGAGCCATACGCTCCAGGGATCTAAACCTTGTCATCACAATAAACAAAACATGCTGGAGGGATAGGTTCCTGACCCAGAGACTCCCCAGACTCTGGAACAGACTTGCCCATACATGTCAAGCACAGCACCTCTTTGGCCCTCTTCAAAAGGAACCTTGATGATTGGATGGGAGAAAGGAAATTCACCCCAGGGATCACGTCAGTCACCCTGTTAGACATGGGTCCAGGGAAGTAAACAGTGTGGGAAGAAATAGCTAGGGAATTGTTATTGCTAGGCTTCTATAGGCCCTAGGGCCGATAGCCTAGTACCAACCTATGAACCTATGTGTCTTTTACATAAAACACAATAGTGTTTTTATATTCAACGTAGTTTTAAAAAATGTGTTTAACATAATTATATATTGTTTACTTTAATTAAAGTTAATAAATGTTGTCGGGAATTCACAGTCATGTTTTCTCTTGTGTTTGAAGGAAATGACTGGGCTTATGCTTGTCAACCTGAAGAAGTTCCTGACTATTGGTGGAATGAAGTCACTTAAGTTGTTTTTAAAATTGGTTTTACACTGGTGGCTGTTTTTTTTTTTTTGAGTGTTGTAGTATTTACAGGCCACTGATGTTGTTGTTTTATTTCCTTTGTGAGCTTAAAGGCAGCACTCTCAGAGTGTAAATATTGTTTCCTGCTAACTGGCAATAATGCTTACTTCTATGTGCAAATGTAATATAAATATATACTTTGCTTACGCTGCATTTATGCATATACTGAACTTATGCATTTGTATGATCAGTGATTAGGGGGAGTTTGTTCCCTGGATCTTCTCTATAAATCAGCTGTGGCTAGCAGGAGCAAACCCACTCAAACAAAACAACTGCAGACAAGCATGTATACATTGTAACTCCATTTAAGATCTGCAAACTTCATACTGAAATAATTCTGCATGAGGAAGAACATGTTTCATGTTTATTATACGAATACATGGATTTTCCCTAACAGAACTGCAAACAAAGTGAAGACAAACTGGTTAACAATTCTTTCAGCATATACATTTAAGTTACCTGCACAAGCTCTCTGGTATAAGTTCCAAGTTATTATTAGCAGCCATAAATTCTTCCAGGTTTGCAAGTTTTCCAATACCTGATGGAATGCCATCAAAATCCAGCTTGTTTGAGTTAATATACAGCTTTTTCAGCTTGGTAAGCTTGCAGATAGCAGACTGAAATGGCGAATAGAGAGAAAGTCGATTAGTACCCAGTTACTAAATGGATATAAAAGGCAACAAAATGCCACTATACAAAATAGTTTGTCACATCAATAAATGATACATAGTTCACTCAACTGCACCTAAACTGACAAAAAAATCGATCAACATATTTCAAACATGTAAGATACTCCAGAACAATAAACAAGAGCAAGTAGCGTACCTTAAAGCAATAGAAGAAGCAACACTAGTTAATTAATAACTAGTTGTTTCATCAGCAACATGAAAAGCTTGTAAAAATAGATTTGAAACTAAATCCTCCTATAAAAACAGACTCTGATAACACTAATCAGTTTACTGTTCTTTATAGCTCTATATATCTGAGTAACTGGACTAAATGAAAACAAGACTTTTTACACTTCTACTTAGATCGGTAAGGTACACAGCAGACTCCGCACATGGAGCAGTTAAAAGACATAGCTGCAAAGTTGGTGCAAAACACTGCCAAAATCCAAACAAGCTTGCTATATAAGCAGAGAGACTGGTTCCTGATGACACTAAAGGTGAACTCAAGTAGAAGATCCAACAGTCAAGAAGAGGCGGCATTCTGGATTAAGAAGATTGAACACTGATGTTCAGGTCTCCTGCCTTGAGGAGAAAAATCTGGGATTCCACTGCAGAAGCTTTGTCTGGTGAAAATTGTAATGCTCTCCCCCAGACCTGCTGGGTGTGCTGGCTAAACCTTGCATAAAGGCAGCATGTTTTTAAGTGCAAAGGCAGCCACTGAACCAGCATTTATGTACACCACATGCACCATATACTGGAATGGCCCAAGTAGTAGGACAAACTGAAGAAAAAATGATTAGCTGGCATCAGATCATGACTCCATGATGGACTGGTGCCTAATTCTCACCTCCCATTAGACAAAGTATGGTCACTGGAAATCTAATCACCCAAAGAAAATACTTCCCACTGTAGATTTTGCAGGATGCTATGCATAGTAGAACAAGGAATAGGTCGAGAGGGCAACAAAAATTCAGACAACCAAGGGGCAGGGATAAAAGAATCTTACAAGTAAAATACTAGACATCAATTATAGTCTTTTAACTATGCTAGATGTTCAGAAAACACAGTTTAATTGCAATCCTTTTCAACACTACTGTCTCATTATTAACAAGAGTCCAAGCTTTGTATTTTAAATTCAAGACCAACATTAACTGATGGCAGATTACATACAGATACACATCTTCAGATTATGAACAAACCTGTTAAGATGCTTAGCACATGTTACTGCCCTTTGCCTACTATAATTTTTAGATGAAAACACTTAACACCACACGTATATCAACTGAAATAACAAAGGGCTTGAAAAAATTGTATCAGCTTTAAACAGCTTCGAAGATGAACTGATAAAACTACATAAATTTGAGGTCTTAATGAAGAAAAGGCTGGCTGAGTAAGGAAATGCTAAAGAAGAACTGCTCCAAAAAATTGTAGAGTTAGAGGACAGAGCAAACACAGAAAACCTGAGATATTTTGCTGTACTAGAAAAACTGGAAGGAACAAAGTGTATTAATTTTATGAAAGCACAAATAAGTAACTGGACTGGTATCCCACACTAGGATTTTGTTTTTAATTGAAAGGGCACATCATCTGTATGTTCCAAACCTGGTCATGAGAAAGCAGCCAAGACCTGTACTAGTAAAGATGCAAACATACCAGCAGAAAGAATTAATTCTGACAAAACTATGTCAGAAGGGCAAAATATACTGGAGACAGTATAGTGTTTGTGGAAAAAGTTTAATTATTGTACACCAGGCAGAAGACAAGCAAATTCCCCCCAGCAATCAGGGAATGTGAAGAAGCAGGTGTAAGATTTAAGCTGCTGCCATCAGAATATTTTCTTTACTAGGAGGATCAAAGGACTTTTTTGATTTAGAACAAGCTAAGGACCAAATACAAAAGTTTGCCCAACAAAAAGTAAGCCATCAAAAAGAATGGAGCTCTGCTTCTCATTCTTCTGATAATAAAAGTCATAGAGAGACTATGCTAGTGAAACCTTTTCCAATATAAAATGCTTGAGAGGCACAAAAAGCACAGGAGTTGACTGGATGAATCGGGAATACCTTGGACTTGAACCAGAGTCTGAGGTTAGGAGATGGAGATGAACAGGAAGATCAGCAACACTGAAATCAATGAATAAATGTGAGATTACAAAGCATCAATCATATTTGTGAAATACAGCTTTACAAGAAAAACAGGCATGTTTGTAAGTAACAACATTTTTTGTTCTTAACAGCATTTGTATAAAACATTTCACAATATAAATTGCATGTTATATGGTAAAGCATTTTTAGTGATTACTATACATTATAACTATAGGAGAAATAATCAGCTTTAGCAGGGAGTTTTACCTGTAGGTAGGAAATGGAACTAGATTTGCAAAAGTGAGGTTGCATCTGGGGAACATAGGGGAAATATAACAAAAAGGGTAGATTTCTGTAGAAATTTATGAAAATTTTGGTATGGAAGACAATCATTCAATAGTAGGAACTCTGACAGAATTTCATTTTACTCCACAAGGTACAATAATTGGACGAGGCTAGACAGAAATTGTATTTTACAGGAAGATATGCATTTAATTGAAAGCTTTGACACACATCCAATACCTACTTCTGATCATGGACCAATAACAACCAAGATAAAATTGCAGGGTAATAAAGTAAAAATGAGACACTGGAGCTTCCCCACTCCCTGTTAAAAAGACATGAATTTAAGGAATAAATAGTGGAACTTAATTTGAGAGTTATTAGGCAAGATATAAATGTCTTTAAAAGTTATAGCCAGTTGGATAAAATATGAAAGTGGAGTTTAAAAATAGGGTAGCAATGAAAGAAAAAGAGATATGGTTAAGAAGTAACAAGAATTATTTAGAGGGACTAGCAAAAGTTAAAGTACTGTAGAATAAGGGAGGTCTCACAGAACAAGAACTGGTGCAATTGCAGAGTGCTAAAGAGAAAATAAGACAGTATCTGAATAATAAGCATGTGTTTAGAAGGATTGCTGCTAAGCATCTATTTTTTGATAACTCCAGAGCAGAACAACTTTTAGCACAACTTCAGCAACAAGGAAGTACAAATAGTTGCTGCCAAACTTATGAAGCCTATAACAAGAAAAATAACCAGATATCCTATAGAGGCATTACAGATATTTCAGAAATTTTATGAAAATTTGTATAAAGCGGAGGACTGTGCAAATCAAGAAAATGCACAAATGGAAATACTTATGGAAGATGAGAGTATGGCAATATTAGAGGTAAAGGCTCAGCAATTAGCAGTCAAGACAGGGGGAGATGAGGCAAAATGGTGATGTGCAATCAATTTGCAGGAAAGTCTCCTGAAATAGATGGTACTCCTGTGAACGTTTGGATGCTAGGAGAGAAGATCTGGAAGATTTTACCAGTATTTTAAAAGGGGGGAAGCATCAACATCCTGGAAGAAAGATGTGGCAGTTATAACACCTAAAGATGATAAAGACCCATTAGACCCAGCTTCATATAGATCCATTTCAAATTTAAATCATGATTAAAGTGTTTATATCTACAATAGCTAAAAGAATGGCAAAAGTGAAGCCAGGATTGACAGACATGGATCAATGTGGTTTTGTGGAGGGGAGGCAAACATTTTACAACATTAATAGAAAGTACAGTTGTGTTAAATCTTACCATGACAGTACATGTCCTTCTCTTCACCATTGCAGTATCCAAAACAGAAGCGATCTTGTGCCCAGGGCAGTCTAATGCTTGGGCAGTATATCAAAGTCTAATGATCCTGTGTGCACCATATGCCACATTTACGCTCCCAGCACAGAACATACGGCATAACAGGGACATACGGATGCAACTACCCAAAACTGAATTGTTCCAGAAGAGAACATTCTTCATAGAATAAAGGAGTCCATGATCATTCAGAAGCAAAAAAATGCAGAAGAAAAAGGGGAACCCTCAGCAAGAAGGGAATCTGAAACAAAAATCAGTACAAACAAAATGGGGTTGCAGGGAGGGAGCGAATACTGCAACTGTGAAGAAAAGGACATCTACTGTTATGGTAAGATTTTATTTGTACTATATCCTTCTATATCACTGTTGCAGTATCCAAAATAGAAGGGTGAGTAAAAAAGCTCAAGAAATACAATGGGAGGTAGGAGGCTGAAAAGAAAGTACAGTTGTGTACCTACCATAAATGTAGATGTTTGAGTGTATTCACTGTTGCAGTCATTACAGTTGGGTTATACTGCTGGCAGGCTACCCGCAGTCAGTCTGAGTTCCAAAGTCTAGGTCCGGTGTCGGTTGCTGTCGCCTCCTCCCTGACGTCAGTGTGCCAGGGCTATAAAAGATGCAGCTGACGCCATTTTCTTCAGTTTTTCATGCCCCTAAAATGGTAGGCTAAATTATGCCAATAAGCATGCATACACAAAAATCAACTTTTCCTTCATCTACAAGCAAATACACCACATAGGTTGTATAGAATACAGAAGTACAGATAAGTCCCAGCAAGGAAAAGGGGTATGGTGGGAGGGTAACCTGGGCTGCAACAGTGAATACACTCGAACATCTACATTTATGGTAGGTACACAACTGTACTATGTTCATCGTGTTTCACTGTTGCAGTCATTACAATTGGGTTGAATCCCAAAGCTAAGGTTGGGAGGCTGGTGCTAAATAGGATGAGGAGAGGCTATCAGGCCCTGCAGAACTGCAGTGGCAAAGCCTGCCCTGGATTTAGAGTAGAGAGGTAAGTGATAGTGCTTTGTAAAAGTATGCACTGAACTCCAAATTGCAGCCTCTAAGATGTCTTTGGTTGGTACTCCTCTGAGGAAGGCTGCTGAGGTGGCTGCTGCTCTGGCTGAATGTGGCCTAATGCCCTTAGGCACTGATTTGCCATGCTGTGAATAGCAGAAATGAATGCAGTGGCCTATCCACTTTGAAATAGTCTGTTTTGAGATAGGCTTTCCTTGTGATCCTGCAGCATATGCCACTAGAAGTTGTTCAGTCTTTCTGAAAGCTTTGGTTCTGTCGAAGTAGAAGCGTAGCTGTCTAGGAATGTCCAAAGAATGTAGAAGTCTCTCACCCTTATTCTGTGGGTTTGGGTAAAAGGTAGGCAAATTAATTGTTTGGTTAAGGGCCACACTGGACACTACCTTAGGCATAAATGTAGGGTTTGTCCTTAGAGAAACCCTGTCAGGATGGAAAATGATGAAAGGTTCCACAGCCATGAGTGCCTGTAACTCTGAGACTCATCTAGCGGAGGTAATTGCTAGGAGCAGAGCTGTTTTCCAGGGTAAGAATTTTATATCAGCTGCAGAGGCTGGCTCAAACAGAGGCAGTGTGAGTTTTTCCAAGACATAGTTGAGGTCCCATGCAGGTACTGGTGCTCTCCTTGGAGGTCTTATGTTTTTGGCCCCTCTGAGGTACTGCCTTAGTAATGGATGAGAAAAAATAGGTGGTTCTGTATTGTAATGAGCTGAAATGGCAGAGACATGAATTTTAATTGATGAAAAGGAAAGGCCTTTATCCAGCATCTAAGTTAAGTATTGCAAAATCTGAGGAATATTTAGAACAGTCATGTCAATACCTTGTGCCTGGTTTCAAGCACAGAATCTCTTCCATTTTTCTGCATAAGATTTTCTGGTGCTAGGCCTCCTGGCCTCCAAAACAACATCCATCACTGCTTTAGAGAGAGAGGTGCGTCTTGAATGGCTACATTATTCGCCATGCTGCCAGGTTTAAGGTCCTGAGTTGGCTGTGCAGTATCATACTGTCTTGTTGGGTCAATAAGTGAGGAATTTGAGGTAATGTCCAAGCTGGACATTGAGACAAGCTCTTTAGGATTGGGTACCAGTGCTGGTTGGGCCAGTCTGGGGCAATCAGTATCATTTTTGGCTTCTCTTGTCTGACCTTGAGGAGTACCTTGGGGAGGAGAGGCAGAGGAGGAAAGGCATATACTGTTAGGTTTTTCCAGCTGAAAGATATAGCATCCACTTTCCATGCTTGCTTGTGATAAGTTCTTGTGCAGAATCTCTGTAGTTGGCAGTTGTGAGGGGAGGCAAATAGGTCTATGTCCGGACATCCCCAGTTCCTTGTTAACATGCTGAAGACGTGTGGATCCAATTTCCACTCGTGGGGATCCATTAGGTTTCTGCTTAGTTCGTCTGCCAGAGTATTTATCCCTCCTGGCAGGAATTGTGCTTGCAGATGTACTTGGTAAGTCAGTGCTGTGTCCCACAAGTTCATGGCTAGTCTGCAGAGGGGGTAGGAATGCATACCACCCTGCTTGTTTATGTACCACATGACTGTAGTATTGTCCGTCTTTATCAGTAGTTGTCCTGGATGAAGTAGATCCTTGAAGGCTGTCAGGGCACTCTGAACAGCTAGCATCTCTTTTTGATTGATATGCAGATGCATTTGACTTGCGGACCATGTGCCCTAAATACATCTTCCTGCCATATTTGCCCCCCAAGCATAATCTGATGCATCTGTTGTCAGTATCTGCCTGGCTGTGGGTAAGGTGAATGGCTGTCCCGTGTTGAGGTGACAGGCTTTTGCCCACCATCGAAACTCCTGTTACAGGCAGGGAATGAGGATAATTATTGTTTCCAGGCTGTGGCAATGTTGAGTCCAAACACTTTTTTAGATGCCATTGAAGTTTCCTCATATGCAGTCTTGCATATGGAATTAGTATTATGCAGGATGCCATGAAGCCCAAAGCCTGCAGAATTTTTCTTGCAGATAACTGGGTCTTTGTTGCCAACATTTTGAAATAAGTAGTCAGTTCCCTGTGTTTGTCTGGCATGAGATAAGCCATCTGGGCAGTTGTATTTAAGCTTGCACCCAGGAAAATTATCTCGAGAGGGTACGAGTTTTGATTTCTTTTCGTTTACTGTGTACCCTAGACCTGTTAGTAATCTTTTTTACAAATGCCAGATGCTGTAGTAGAATGTCCTTGTTCTCTGCTTGAATAAGGCAGTCGTCCAAGTAAGGATATATTTGTATTCCTCTTTGTCTGCAAAATGCAATTATTGGTGCCAGGCATTTTGTGAAGACCCTGGGCACAGTAGATAGGCCAAAGGGCAGTGCAGAGAATTGGTAGTGCATTGAGCCAGCTATAAATCTGAGGTATCTTCTGCATGATTGTCTGATTGGGACATGCAGCTATGCCTCTTTTAGGTCTAAAGTCACAAGCCAAGCCTTCTTGCCCAGCATGGACAGAAGCTGTTGCAGAGTTAACATTTTGAATTTTGGAATATCCAGGAATGTGTTTAGGATAGACAGGTCCAGTATTGGTCTCCAGGCTTTGTCCTTTCTGGGTACCAAGAATAGCCTTGAGTAAAATCCTTGTCCCTGCTCTTGTTGTGGTACTTGCTGAATGGCTCTCATGTCCATGAGGGATGAAACTTGTTTTTGTGCCTCTGCCCATTGATTGCGTGGCAGGTGTGGCATACCGTTTAGCCTTGGCAGGGTGTGAAAATGGAACCTGTAGCCTTGAGATACGATATTTAAGACCCATTTGTCCTGGGTGATCATGTGCCAATTTTGTGAAAAAAAGTGCTCGTTTTCCCCCCAAAGGAGCTGCCAGAAGATAAGTGCTTGGTGCTGGCAGGGGGAAGTCATTGAGACTGTTTCCTGTATGGCTGTGATTTTTCCTCTCCACTTTTGGAGGTAGAAGCACCCCATTGTTTAGGCCTGTATGAGCCTTGGGGCTGTGATCTGCCTCTGGGGCATCTGTATCTGCCTCTTTGTGGCCTGACACTGGAAAGGACCAATTCTTTGTAGGCCAGTTCCTGCTAAATCTGGGAGGCTGTACCTGTAAGAAATTCTTCACTGTTTGCATAGATTTAGCTTTGTCCTCCATTTTCTTCAACACGTCTTCTGCTTTAACACCAAACAAGGTATCATGTTGTAATGGAGCATCTAATAGATTTGCTTTAACATGATCGGGCAGATTTTGTTCTTTTAACCAAGCATGCCTCCTAATGACAGAACCTGTAACTGCGGCCCTGCAGGAGGCCTCTAGAGAATCAAAACCACATTGCAAAGTATGCTTTCCCACTTGTTCAGCTGCATGCAATAAATCCTGCATTTCTTTGTTTTCTGCACATTCTGAATTTGTCAACATTTTCTGTTTAAGCAGGGACATAAGATATTGCTGATATTTAAGCATATGAAACTGACAATTTCAAGCTCTTACAGCCAAGGTAGCAGAAGTATAAATCTTTTTCCCCCATCTGTCCAGGGCCCTTGAATTCCTATCAGAGGGGATAGGGTTTTTTGCAGTGGAAGCCTTGACCCCCTTGGGACCCTGAGAAATAGTTTCTGGGTCAGCAGCAGGGTTTTTGTAAAGAAATTTATGTGAGTCAGGAACCCTGTAGTATCTGTCTGGCTTAACAGGAGCTGGTGGTAAAGAGTCAGGAGACAGACCGGACTCTGAAAATACATCATCTACAATGTCTAAAACAGAAGGAATAGCAAGGGGCCTGTGCTGAGGTAATAAAAGGAAGTCTCTGAGCCTTTTCTTGGATTCTGAGTAATCTTGGTTTGGCTCTCCCAGTGGAAATGCTCCCTCATAGTATGCAGGGTCTCCCCAAAAGAATAATCCTCAGGAGGAGAGGCTGAAGGGATAGATTCTTCAGCATCAGAATCCTCATAGGGAGGAAGGGAATATTCCTGTTCAGAAGAGGAATGAGAGGAAATGGAAACCTGATCTGAAGATTCATATTCTATCTCTTGCCTAGGCCTCTTATCAGGAGGGAACCTCTGATCAAAGTAATTAGGTCTTCGGCCATTTTAAGCATCTGTTTTTTAGGCATGGAGGCCTGTCCAGGAGAATGCTGTACTTGTTTCTTTGTCTTTAGAGCTGCTTTAGTCTTTGCCTTTGAAGCTGAAGTTGGTTTTACATACAACTGTGTAGGCCTGAAAACACCCTCAGAAGCCGAAGCATGCTCAGCAGCTCCGGACCCATCTGAGGGAATAGTTTCCGAGTGTCCAATACCTTGAGTTTCCAGCAGCCCAGTCGGCTCCACGTGCGAGTCAGAAGCGGCCTACGGCTCTGAGGTAGCGGGCGTCAGGGACTGCGAAAGTGCCTCACTGAAAACCGGTGAACTGGCGACAGGCCTAACGGAAGCCTCGTAGTCGGTTTTGGACTTCGGATGCTTGTCCTTTTGTTTTTCTTTGCGCTTTTTATAAACTCCGGTAGTTGGTTGTTCCGACGGCATTATATAATTGAATCTTCTGCCAAAGTAATGAAATGCAAAATCGTACCGACGCTTAATAGTGTGTTGGTTAAATCTAGCACAAAACCGACAACTAGCAACGTCGTGGTCAGGGCCTAGGCAAGGAATACAGTAAGAATGAAAATCCTTATGAGGTATTTGCTTCCCACAAGAAATACAATTATTAACTTTTTCCTGACATCGGTCTGGAGCAAGAAAAAAAGTTTCCCCAACAGGGTACTTAGCTTTAATGAAGACTTCGGATCTGAAATTCGAATTTGAAAATCTCAGGAGTTGGCCGACTGGCACTTGCAAACTGCTTTTGCTTCGGGCACCGTGTGGCAAGAAAGACTGAAGAAAATGGCGTCGGCTGCATCTTTTATACCCCTGGCGCACTGAAGTCAGGGAGGAGGCAACAGCAACCGACGCCGGACCTAAACTTTGGAACTCGGGCCGACTGCAAGTAGCCTGCCAGCAGGATAACCCAACTGCAATGACTGCAACAGTGAAACACGATGAACATCCCTCAACAAACCCACATAAAATGGTTTTAGCAAAACCTGTTGTGGCCCTAGAAACCTTATCCAACTTGTAATGCTTAGTAAAGGTATGCACTGAAGACAAAGAAGCAGCTTTAAGGATGGAATTGGTGCCCAACCCCTTGAAGAAGGCACCATAAGATGCAAAAGCCCTAGTGGAATAAGCTCTAACTGAAATGGACAGAGATTTGCCTTAGATATCCAGGAAGAGATGGTTTCCCAGCCAAACCCAATGCCCAGGGATGAAAGGAAACAAAAAGCTGATCAGACTTATGAATGTCCTTAGTTTTATCCAAATAGTACCGGAGCTGTCTGTGCAAATCAAAGGTATGCAGGACCCTCTCACTAGCAGATAAACTGAGAAAAAAGGGAAAAAGGAAGAGAGTTATACCACCTGATTTAAGAACTTGTTTACTACCTTGGGCATAAAAGAAGGATTAGTATGAAGGGACACCCTGTCCCTGTGAAAAAAAAACAAAAAAGGAGGAATGGTTCTAAGGGCTTGGAGCCCAGAAAGCCTCCAAGCAGAAGTAAGAGCCAGCAAAAAAACAAACAGTCTTCCAGGTGCAAACTTACAAATAAGTAGAATATGCAGGCTTAAAAAGAGCCTGAATCAATTTTACCAAAACAAAATGAAGGTCCCAAGGAGAATGAATAGGTTTCCTTGGAGGCTTAATATGCAGGACACATTTAAGAAATTGTTTGACCTTAAAACAAGAAGTCAAAGGAGGATTCAAGGGCATAAGCAGAAATGGCTGACAAATGGGCCTTAATAGAAGAATAGAACAGGCCAGACTGGAACAACTCACACAAGTAAGAGAGGACCAGAGGGCTCCTCCACTGAAAAAGGGTCCTGACTATTAGCATGGCACCAGACAGAACCTTTTCCATTTGGACATATAAGAATTCCCAATAGAGGGTTTCCCTTGCCTCCTGTAAAACCCTGAAAACATCCTGAGAAAAGAGGTGCCTGAAAGGGACCAAAATCCTATCGCCCACAGTGTCAGTCGATGAGTGAATACGTGAGGATGGCTGAGAGACCCCTTGTCCTATGTGAGAAGATCCAACCGGTGAGGTAATGTATGGGTGACTGCCCCTAGCCAGATGCATTAATGGGGGAACCACTGCTATCTTGGTCAAAAAGGAGTCACTACCATGATTTTTGGGGAGTCCAGCTGAATCTTCTGCATGACTCTTGGAAGTAGAGGAAGAAGGGGGAAAGCATAAAAAAAATCCCCTTCCAAGGAAAAGAAAGGACATCCATCTCCCACACCAGATGGCATGGCATTCTGAAATAGAAGAGAGAAGCTGCCTGTTCAGAGGGAAGGCAAAAAGATCTACCTGAGGAACACTCCACCGAAAGACAATGTCCAGAAACATGAAGAATCTATTTGTGAGCCTGTGTTTTGGACCTGCTCAGAGAGTTTGTTACTAGATTGTGCTCTGAAGGAATGTATACTGCCTGAAGAGTTAAATGATAACTGAGAGCCACCTCCCAAGCCTGAAGAGCCATCCTACAGTTGAAAGATTTTGTGCCTCCTTGTATGTTGACATACAACATCACTGTAGTATTGTCTCTGTACACTTTTAAGGGGCCTGGAGGGAACATGGGGTGAAAAGCTGGAAGAGCCAGAATCAGAGGTCTCATCTCTTTAATGCTGATATAGTCTGACTGCTGATGAGGAAGCCAGAGACCCTGAACTTTCAGGTGGCCAAAAGAAGCCCCCATGCCCAAAGTCTGAGGCATCGGTAAACAGTTCTTCAGAAGGGCCTGGAGGCTGAAAGGATGGGCCTGGATTGACAGCAAACTTGAATTCCCTACTTGAATTTCTTTTTTAGGCAGGGAAGGAGAGGTGCACTGAAATCCAGAGGGTGGCAATGCTGCAGCCAAACTGACTTGAGGTACCACTGAAGTTTCTACATACTCAGTCTGGCATTGGAATAGAACAAGCCATGAATCCCAGGGCCTGAAGAAACTTCCTGGCTGGCATGGCAGTCAGAGGAAGAAGAAAATAAAGGAAAGCTGTCCATGACAAAAGCTTTTGCAAATGGAAGTCAGGCCAACACTGGTACTGTCTGAATCCTACATCCCAAATACTCATGATACTGAAAGGGAGTCAAGACGGACTTTTGGAAGTCAATGGTGAACATCAGATGCTGTAACAGGTGACTAGGAGAAGGTACCTGAAGCAACAGGTCATCTAGCTAAGGAAAAATATGAATCCCTTGGATCCTGCAGAGAACAATCACAGGAGCTAGGCATTTTCTGAACACCCTTGAGGCAGTGAAGAGGTCAAAGAGCAAAGCAAAGAACTGAAAATGAAAGGAAGACAGAGAAACATATAAACTTCCTGAAGAACTTGGTTCGCCATTGAGCACCCTATACAACGGCAGCCTATGTACAGGCTTCATTCCAGCAGAGTGGAGAAAGTACAGTTGTGTACACTTACCATAAAGGTAGATGTTAGAGTGTATTCACTGTTGCAGTCATTACATCTGGGTAATCTGCTAACAGGTTGCCCTCAGTTGGCCTGATTAAAGTCTTGGGTCCTGCGTCGGATGCTGTCCCTTCTTCCATGACGTCAGGTCGTCAGGGGTATAAAACATCCAGCCGACGCCATTTTCATCAGTTTTTCTTGCCCCAGATGTCAGGTGCCCCCCAAATGGGGAGCAATATATATATATATATGTACATAATTTAGAACTCAAACAATATATCTCCAATCAAAAGCAAATACACCAAAAAGGCTTTTAAGCATATTAAAGGAAACAAGAGGTATAGTAAGAGAAAAAACAGGGGGCTGAAGGGTGGGTAACCAGGATTGCGACAGTGAATACACTCGAACATCTACATTTATGGTAAGTGTACACAACTGTACTATGTTCTTCGTGTTTCACTGTTGCAGTCATTACATTTGGGTAGAATCCCAAAGCTATGGTTGGGAGGATGGAGTTATACAACATTAGGAGCAGCTATAAGGCCCTGCAGGACAGCAGTGGCAAAGCCTGCTCTGGATTTAGAGAAGAGAGGTAAATGGTAATGCTTGGTGAATGTATGAACTGAGTACCAGGTAGCAGCTTCTAGAATGTCTCTGGTAGGAACCCCTCAGAGAAAGGCTGCAGAAGTAGATGCAGCCTTGGTGGAATGGGATCTGATCCCCTTGGGGACAGGTTTACCATGATGCATGTAGCAGAAACGAATACAATAGCTTATCCACTTTGATTGTCTGCTTTGAGATAGCTTTTCCCTCTGCCCCTGCAGCAAATGCCACCAGTAGTTGGTCAGATTTTCTTAGAGATTTTGTCCTGTTCAAATAGGATCTTAGTTCTCTGTGTACATCCAATGAATGCAGAATCCGCTCCCCCTTGTTCTGTGGATTTGGGAAAAAAGTTGGCAGATGAATGGTCTGATTAAGAGCCACACTAGATACCACTTTAGGCATAAAGGATGGATTGGTCCTGAGCGCTACCCTGTTCAGGTAGAAAATAATAAAAGGCTCCACTGCCATGAGAGCCTGTAGTTCTGAGATCCTTCTAGATGAAGTGACTGCTAAAAGAAAAGCTGTCTTCCAAGAGAGAAATTTTATGTCCGCAGTAGCAGCTGGCTCAAAAGGAGGCAGGGTGAGTTTTTCCAACACAAAATTGAGGACCCATGCAGGAGTTGGTGCTCTCCTGGGAGGTTTTAAATTTTTGGCCCCTTTGAGATGTTGCTTTAGCAGGGGATGAGAAAAGAGGGAAGGCTCTGTTTTGTAATGAGCTGAAATGGCAGAGGCGTGGATTTTTATGGAACAGAAAGATAGGCCCTTGTGAAGCATCTCAGTTAAATATTGCAGAATCTGAGGAATATTGGGCATTTCTGTGCTTATTCCTTGTGCCTGATTCCAGGCACAGAATCTTTTCCATTTATCAGCATAAGATTTTCTAGTACTAGGCCTTCTAGCCTCCAAAATGACATCCATCACAGGTTTGCTAAGAGATGTAACTGGTGAAATTAGTTGATTAGCCATGCTGCAAGAGTTTGGAGCTGAGTGTGTAGAATTTGAAAGTTCTGCTGAGACAGTAGATAAGGTGTCTGAGGCAGGTACCAGGGAGGAAAGTGTGATATTTTGCATAGGAACGGGTACCAGAGTTGGTGAGGCCAGTCTGGAGCAATCAGAATCATTTTTGGTTTTTCCTGTCTGACTAAGATACAGTATCCACTTTCCAAGCTTTTTTGTGATGGATTCTTGTGCAGAATTTGTTCAACTGATAGTTTTGGGGTGAGGCAAAAAGATCTATGTCTGGGATCCGCAAAAGTTGTGGGGTGAGGCAAAAAGATCTATGTCTGGGCTCCCCCATTTGCGTGTAAACATGCTGAAGATTTGTGGATCCAGTTTCCATTCATGTGGGTCCATAAGATTTCTTCTTAGGTCGTCTCCCAGAGTGTTTTGCTTTCCTGGCAGGAATTGAGCTTGTAGATGTATTTGGTAAGTCAAGGCTGTGTTCCACAAAGCCATGGCTAGTCTGCAAAGGGGGTAGGAATGGGTGCCCCTCTGCTTGTTTATGTACCACATGACTGCGGTGTTGTCTGTCTTTATCAGTAGTTGTCCTGGATGAAGTCCTTGACGGATGTCAGAGCATTCCGTACAGTTAGCATCTCTTTCTGGTCGATATGCAGGTGCATTTGATTTGGGCTCCATTCGCCCTGAATGCATCTCCCTGCCAGATGCGCCCCCCAAACATAGTCTGATGCGTCTGTAGTCAAGGTTTGGGTGGCAGGGGATGGAATGAATGACAGTCCCTTGTTTTGGTGACAGGCCTCTGCCCACCATAGGAACTCTTGCTGCAAGCAAGGAATGATAGGAATCATTGTTTCCAGGCTGTGACAATGTTGACTCCCATAAGCGTTTTAGGTACCATTGAAGTTTCCTCATATGCAGTCTTGCATATGGAATCAGAAGAATGCAGGAAGCCATGAACCCCAAGGCCTGCAGAATTTGTCTTGCAGATAAAAAGAAGTTATGTACTCACCATGACATTCCATCTGAGTAGGTACTTCATTTGTCTGCAACCTGTGGGTTACGGATCCGAGCCGGCAGCTTCACAAGCTAAAGGATCCAATCTCCTATCTCCTCCCCCTACCCATAATCCTCTGCTGCCTACTGCTTTACCTCAGATCAAGTTTGCTTAATTTTAAACACCTCACACCCTCGACAGAGGATCAAGCCCCACTTCATGCTATGACAAAAAAGACATTTTACAGTTGGCCAGTTATCCCGAATGGTTAGGGGGAATGGAGGGGGGGGTTGGTTGCAGACAAATGAAGTACCTACTCAGATGGAACGTTATGGTGAGTACATAACTTCTTTATCTGAAGTAGTTACTTCATTTGTTCTGCAACCTGTGGGACAGAGTCCCCAGCTACCTCTAGAATTAACCCTGGGTGGCCTTACGGAAGAATATTCCGAAGCACCGCAGAGCCAAAGGAAGCCCTACTCCTCGAAATCATATCCAATTTATAATGGGAGATGAACGTATGAGAAGTGGACCAAGTAGCTGCTGAACATATGTCGTCCAGAGGAACCCTGGACCAGAAGGCTGCTGATGTAGCAATGGAGCGGGTTGAGTGAGCGTGAATTCCCGTAGGAACTGGTTTACCTGAGGATGTATACGCATGAGTTATGCACTGGGAAATCCAATTTGCCAGAGTTACTTTGGAAATTGCCTTTCCCCTAGCTGATCTGGGGAAAAGGCACAAACAACTGATCAGACCTACGAAAATCCTTAGTCCTGTGCAGACAGAAACGTAATTGTCTGTGTACGTCCAATTTGTGCAATGTGTACTCCCCCTTGTTCTGAAAATTTGGGAAAAACACTGGTAAGTTAATTGATTGGTTAATATTTGACTCCGAAGCCACCTTCGGTAGGAAAGAGAGACACTCTATCCTTATGAAAAATGAGGTAGGGAGGTTTCATGCACAAGGCTTGGAGTTCTGAGACCCTCCTGGCTAATGTAATAGCGACTAAAAAGGCTGTTTTTCAAGACAAGAATTTCAAAGAAACTGAAGAGGCGGGCTCGAAAGTTGGACTTGTCAAGGCTTGCAACACTAAGGTTAAGTCCCATGGGGGTACTACAGATTTGACCGGTGGTTTTAAGAGAAAAGCGCCCTTGAGGAAGGTTTTGCATATTTTTGAGGATGCTATTGATCCTAGTCCATCCCCCACATGAAAGTGGGAAATAGCTGCTAACTGTACCTTAACTGTGGAAGCGCTTGCTCCCTGCTGAAAGATTAGTGACAGGAAATCCAGAATTGTAGGAATAGGGACCATAAATGGGTCCATGCCTTTGCTTTCGGCCCAAATGGAAAAAAGTTTCCATTTACTATAGTAAATTTTTCTGGTGGCTGGTTTATGGGCTGCCACCAGAATGGCCTTCACTGGTGATGAGATACCGGGAGTCCTAGCCATCAGAGGAACTGGATCAACCAAGCGGTCAGCTTGAGGTTTAGCAGATTCGGGGTTTGGAATCCCGCAGGATGAGATATCAAATCTGGAATGGGATACAGGATCCATGGAGGAACAACACTGTGAGACCGTAGGTAAGGGAACCAGATCTGACGAGGCCAGAATGGGGCTATGAGGATCACTCTGCTCCCCAACCAACGTGCTTTCTGAATGAACTTCACCATAAGCGGGAGGGGGAGGTAAGCATAGAGAAGACCGGGCGGCCAAGCATGTACCAGAGCGTCTCTTGGGGCCTCCCCTGGAGGGGGAAGTATTGCGAAGTACTCGCTGCACTTTGTGTTTGACGAAGAGGCGAAAAGATCGCAGCGAGACCAACCCCATGCACGGAAGATTTGCTTTGCAACTGAAGGATTGAGAGACCACTCGTACGGAGTGAGAATCACCCGACTCAGTTTGTCCGCCAAAATGTTGGACCGACCCGGAATGTGCGTTGCTATCAGAAAGCGGTTGGTGGATATCGTCCATTCCCACACTCTCATGGCTTCTCGGCAAAGGGGGCAAGATCTGGTTCCTCCCTGTTTATGTACCAGACTACCGCCATATTGTCTGTCTGAATCGCAATAGTCCCTAGAGGGAGAAGGTCGTGGAGAGCTTGCAACGCCAAAAACACCGCCCTCATCTCTAGGACATTGATATGCAAAGCGGTCTCCAAGGGGATCCACGTGCCTTGGACGGTTCTGCCTGAACAATGCCCCCCCCCACCAGAGGCAAGAAGCATCCGTGGTCAACGTGGCTTGGGGTGGGGGAATTACAAAGGGTCTCCCTTCTTGCAGCTCCTGTGAACGAAGCCACCAAAGGAGGGAGTCCCTGCAGATTCTGCTCAGTGAAATCGGGGAATTGATCGGGTAAAGCACTAACGACCATTGAACTTGAAGTGTCCACTGTAAGATCCTCATCCAGAGGCGTGCATGCAGACAGAGACCGATGGCAGCTGCCATCGACCCCAGTGCTCTCAGGACTAACTCCGCCGCAGGAGCCGGACTTCGAAGGAGGGCTAAAACTTGATGGAATAGGCTGTTCAGTCTGTCCGGAGTCAGCAGAGCTCGACAGATGCGTGTATTCAACTTGGCCCCAATAAACTCCAAGACCTGTACTGGCTGAAGAGAGGACTTTGGAAGATTCACTGAAATGCCCAATTCCTGGGCAAGAGAAAGAGTGTAATCCCTTGCCACTCCGAGCTGATGCCTGCTGGGGGCGACGAGGAGCCAGTCGCCCAGGTATGGGAAGACCTGAATTCCCTGGAGTCTCAGGTGGGCTGCGACCACTGCCATGACCTTGGTGAATACCCTGGGGACTGAGGTGAGGCCAAATGGGAGGACCCTGAATTGATAATGACTGGCCCCTAGCCAGAAGCGGAGAAACCTCCTGGATCGTCTGTCCATCAGGATGTGGTAGTACGCATCCTGGAGGTCTATCGAGCACATCCAGTCGTTCTCCCGAAGAAGGGGGAGAATAGACTGAAGAGTGACCATCTGGAACTTTTCCTTGGGGACGAACAGGTTCAGGGCAGAGATCTAGAATCGGTCTTAAGTCCCCCGTCTTTTTTGGCACCAAAAAGAACCTGGAGTAGTAGCCCAATCCAGACTGGTCTGGGGGGACGGGCTGGATGGCTCTTTTCCCTAGTAGCTTTGCTACTTCTAAGGCACCCATCGATCTGTCGTGATGGACTCCCAATTTGATAGGTGCTCCGATAAATGCCCCCCGACTGCCTCCAGAGAGGGACAGTCGGGTAAGCCCTCAGGGCTGCTGCGCAGGCCTGTCCGAGAAAGGTTCCCTAGACCCGAAGTTACGCGGCCCCCCTCTGCCTCTGGGCCAGCGTCCGTCTTGTCCTCCTCTGCCTCTAGAGGACTAGGGCTCCAAAGCCGGGTGGGACTGCTGAGACTTGCGGAACCACAACTTCTTTTGTCCCCTCTGATTCCTAGAAAAGGATCGTTGGGGATTCGAGAAGCGGACCCCGATGGCAGACAGCGTCTTCCCATCCTTCTTGCTTTGGACCAGCATCTCGCGTACGGTCTTGCCAAAAAGCGAAGATCCCTCAAAGGGTGCATTCGCGAAGGATGCCTTGAAGGGATCCGCGAAATCGCAAAGGCGGAGCCAAGAGTGACGCTGCAAGACGACCCCGGCTCCACTAGCTCTAGCGGCTCCCTCCGTAGCGTGAGAGAGTAACCGCATGGACGTGTTAGAGATGGACTTTAGAGTGGCCATACGAGTCACAAATGTGTCCTTATCCACGACAGTCATGGACTCTGGAGGGGCTGCAGCGTATTCCTTAATCAAGTCTGGCTGTAGCCTGATAATGTGTGCCATGCAGTTCAGCGCCCTTATGGAAAAGGTTGTTGAAGCAAACATCCACTTCCCAATACGGTCCATCGCCTGAGATTCCTTATCCGGAGGGTGGACTGAAGAACTCTCCTGTGTGAGCTCCTTCTTTGTGGCGGCCGCCACCAGCATGGCATCAACAGGAGACCCCTTAGCTCAGGACTGCCTATCTGCGGGGGGGCTAAGAACTTTGTCAGGACGTCTCATGATTGGATCCACGGTGTCGGGTTCTTTCCATGCCCTGGTGGTACTTAAGTCCACCAGGGGGTCAAACAGGGGGGACACCCAGGAGGTAGACAGGCCCGCCTCAAACGCCTCCAGGAACACTGATTCATCAGAGGAAGGTTTTTGGGCAGACCACCCCCCCATTTCCATGATGTCTCCAAAGGAGACATCCTCGGGGGGTGACCTTGGGGAACCTTCCCCTTCATCCAAATCAGTGTCTGTGGTGATGGACTCAGGGGAGTCCAAGTGCCTCCTTTTACACTGCCATTTGCGAGGCACCTCCTCGGTGGGACTGTCCGAGGAGGGCTCGTCCACGGGGTCCTGTTCCTCCAAGGGAACTGACTGGAGGGTTTGAGCTGGCTGTCCCATAGGACGGATGATGGAGGATAGACCCATATGCAAAGGGGGGGCGGGAGGATCCGAGGCCCGGACCGAGGATCTGGAAGACCTCGACAGAACCCTCTCCACTACCTCAAAAGCCGAAGGGGAGCTACTTTCTCCAGGCTCCGAAAGCAGTCTCCTCAGCTCCGAAGCAGGGATCGTGGTCGGAGCCGAAGCAGTCGGATCCGAGAGAAAGAGTGTGCTCTGACCTACCCTGAGCCGAAGGTACACCAATCTCCATGGATCTGATGCTCGGTCCTCAGCCCTGAGAGCTAGGATCCGACACGCTCGAAGGCAACGTCGGCATCGAAGATACCGGAGCTATTGGTGCCGACGAAACCCCGGCTCCAAAAGGGCCTGGATCCGATGACTCTGATCAAAAAGAGGGGCTGAGCTCCCCCCCTGAGGGGGGGAGGCAAGAGCACCCCCATCTGCATTTGGGTCTGCAGGAATTGACGCATCATCCGATCCATGTCCGCATCGGTAAGGCTCCTTGTAGACCTAGAGGAAGTCGAAGTGGGCCGGGAGGGCCGCCTCGACGACCTCGTAGGAGACCGGTACTCCTCCGGCGAGAAACGAGGCGAACGGAGCCAAGAGGGGGAGGATCCGGGAACCTTCGAGGGAGGACTAGTAGTTTTAGCAGGGGGGGCTGAGGGGTGAGCCTCAGCCTGCCTTTTGTGAAACTTGTGTCTGTCTTTCTCCCTGTCCCTTTTTTCCCGGAGAAAGAAGCATTAGAGTCCCCCGAGCTCTGCACAGTAGAGGGAGTTTGAGTCCCAGGCAGAGCGGGGGGAACTGAAGGCGTCGGGGCTACGGTAGTAGCCTGACCCTTCGAGGGAGAGGAAGAAAAATCAGAGTCCTGGGGGAGAAGACCTGCCAGGATCAGCTTGTTCTTCCTGTCCCTGATTGCCCGAGGATTAAAGGCTGCACAGATTTGGCAAGCCGTTGATAAATGGGCCACCCCCAGGCACAAGACACACTGAGTGTGGCCATCAGCTGGGGAAAGCTTATGGCCACACTCAGTGCACTTGGAAAAAATGGCTTTGGGCCCTTCCGCCATTATGAAAAACTCACACACACAAACACTAAGAGGGGAGGGAGAGAAAAGAAAGCTAACGACCACGATAACTAGGAGTGGGTAACTAACTCTATGTGACTAAAAATAATACTAACTGTACCTAAAAATCACTTTACCAATTCTCTCAATTAGAAAAAATCTAAACGATCTCACCCAGCTTAAGGAGCTCTTCACGAGTAGCTGTCTTCAGCGGCGGTAAATTCGATCTGAGGTAAAGCAGTAGGCAGCAGGGGATTATGGGTAGGGGGAGGAGCTAGGAGCTCGGATCCTTTAGCTTGTGAAGCTGCCGGCTCGGATCCGAAGTCAGATCCATAACCCACAGGTTGCAGAACAAATGAAGTAACTACTTCAGATCTGGGTTTTTGTGGCCACTTGTTTGAAGTAAGTCATCAATTGGATTTGTTTGTCTGGCATGAGGAAAGCCATCTGGGCAGTTGTATTCAAGCTTGCACCCAGGAATGTAATTTTTTGAGAGGGTACCAGTTGTGATTTCTTTTCATTTATGATGTACCCTAGGCAAGTTAGAAGCCTTTTTACAAACGCCAGATGCTGTAGAAGAATGTCCTTGTTTTCTGCCTGAATTAGACGATCGTCCAGAGAAGGATAAATCTGAATGTTTCTTTGTCTGCAAAATGCAATTACTGGTGCCAGGCACTTTGTGAAGACCCTGGGCGCAGTAGATAAGCCAAAAAGCAGTGCAGAGTACTGCTAATGCAAATAGCCTGCTTTGAAGCGGAGATATCTTCTGCAAGATTCCCTGATTTGGATATGCAGGTAAGCCTCTTAAGTCTAGAGTTACCAACCAGGCATCCCTGCCTAGCATAGGTAGTAACTGTTGTAGAGTCAGCATCTTGAATTTTGGAATGTTCAGGAAAGTATTTAGAATGGATAAGTCCAGAATTGGACGCCATGATTTGTCTTTTCTGGGTACCAGGAAAAGTCTTGAATAAAAACCTTGTCCCTTTTCTGGTACTGGTTGAACAGCCCCCATAATCATGGGGGGCATGGGCCTCTGCCCACTGATTTGGAGGCAGATCTGGCCATCCATTTGGAATTGGCAACGTGTGGAAATTAAATCTGCATCCCTGGGATACTATGTTTAAAACCCACTTATCCTGGGTAACTACATGCCAATTTTGTGCATGAAGTTCTAGTTTTCCCCCCAAAGGGGCTGCCAAAAGATAAGTGCTTGGAAATGGCAGAGGAAAGTCATTGAGACTGTTTACCGTAGGGAGGTGCCTTGCTACTTCCAGATTTGGAGGTGAAGGCACCCCATTGTTTTGTTCTGTAAGTTCCTTGTGACTGAAACCTGGAGCCTTTGGAGTGTCTGGGTTTGACATGAGCGGCTCTGGTGGGTACTGGAAAGGGCCAATTCTTAGTAGACCAGTGTCCACTGAACCTGGGTGGCTGCTCTTGTAGAAAATCTTCTACAGTTTGCATAGATTTAGCTTTGTCTTCCATCTTTTTTAAAACGTCTTCTGCCTTATTACTAAATAGACTGTCCTGTTGTAAAGGAGCATCCAACAATTTTGCTTTAACACGATCAGGCAGATTTTGCTTCTTGAGCCAAGCATGCCTTCTTATCACAGATCGAGTTACAGCGGCCCTGCAAGAGGCCTCCAAGGAATCAAAAAAACATTGCAAAGTATGCTTTACAACTTGTTCAACTGAATGCAACATATCCTGTAACTCTATTTTCCACACAGTCAGAAATCAACATAATTTTCTGTTTAAGTAAGCCCATGATATGCTGCTGATATTTAAGCATATGAAATTGACAGTTTAAAGCCCTGATTGCCAGGGTTAAAGACGTGTAAACCTTCTTACCCAATCTACCCAGTGCCCTGGAGTCTCTATCAGAAGGGGTAGGATTTTTAGCAGTAGAAGCTTTAACACCCTTGGGACACTGAGAAATTGTTTCAGGGTCAACAGTAGGGTTTTTAAAAAGAAATTTGTGGGAGTCAGGAACCCTGTAATATCTGTCTGGCTTTCTAGGAGCTGGAGGCAGGGAATCAGGAGCCATGCTGGATTCTGAAAAAACATCAACAATGTCTAGAACAGGAGGTATAGCCAAAGGCCTATTGCTGAAGTAGAAGGAGGAAATCCCTAAGCCTCTTTTTGGATTCTGAAAAATCCTGACTCTCCCAATGAAAATGTTCCCTTAAGGTATGCAAAGTTTCTCCAAAAGAAAAATCCTCAGGAGGAGAAGCAGAAGGGATGGATTCTTCTGCATCAGAGTCCTCATAAGGTGGAATAGATAATTCCTGATCAGAAGAGGAATCAGAAGAAATGGAAACCTGATCTGAAGATTCATAATCAAGGTTAATTAAATCCTCAGCCATTTTGATCATATGTTTTTTAGGCATAGGGGCCTGTGCACGTGGCCCATGCGTTGGTTTTTTAGACATAGAAGTTGGTTTTGGCCTTGTTTTTGAAGATGGCGTCGGTTTAATATACAAATCTTTAGGCCTGAAAACACCCTCAGAAGCCAGTGCCAGCTCAGCGGCTCTGGACCCATCCAAGGTAAAGACATCCGCGGGTTCTGTACTTAAAATGTCTCGCAGCATACCGGACTCCGAATGGGTCTCAGTAGAGGCCTGCGAATCAAAAGTAGTGGGTATCAGGGGCTGTGAAAGCGCCTCACTGAGTACCAGCGAACCGGTGACTGGCTTAGGAGAAGCTTTGTTGGTGATGAACAACCCTTGCAGGTCTTGAACCCTGGACCCTGTACACCATAGTCACAACACTTAACCACTACACTATGACCACTGCCATCAGTAAGGAGCAAGAAAAAAAGTTTCCCCAACGGTTTGAAGACTTCGGTTCTGAAACTCGAAAACGAAAATTTCAGGAGTCGGCCGACCGGCACTTGCGAACTGCTTTTGCTTCAGGCACTGCGCGGCAAGAAAGACTGATGAAAATGGCGTCGGCTGCATGTTTTATACCCCTGACGACCTGACGTTATGGAAGAAGGGACAGCAACCAACACTGGACCCATGACTTTGTTAATCAGGCCAACTGAGGGCAACCTGCCAACAGATTACCCAAATGTAATGACTGCAACAGTGAAACACGAAGAACATCTGACATTGTCATCCCTTTACACAAAGGTGGTGCCACTACTTACCCTGGACGTTATTGTCCCATTAGCTTGACAAGTCTGATCTGTAAAGCCATGGAGCGTATTATTATGGATCTCATAAACAAGGACAGAGGCCATCTCCAAGCACTTGACCCCACCCAGTTTTGATTAGTCAAGGGCAGATCTTGCCCATTGAACCCAATTGACTTGAGAGTGTCATCAAGGCCCTGAATGAGGGAAAGTCAGTACATACAGCTTACTTTGACAAAGCCTTTGACACAATCCCCCACTCAGGTATCATCAAAAAGGTAACACAACCTAGCATAAATCCCTATCATCAGGTCGGTGGCCAACTGGCTCACCAAAAGGGCTCACAAGGTCAAAACAGGCGCCTCCTCAAACAGTAGACCTGTCACTAGTTGGGTTACCCAGGGATCTGTCCTGGGACCCCCTACTGTTTGGTATCTACTTCTCAGAGTTCCAGGCAAAGAAAAAAGGCCTGCAGCTAACCAAATTTGTGAACAACTGTAAGTTGGGTGCTGTCATTGATTCCCCACAGAATGTTAACATACTGCAAGAGGGTCTCACAGCAACACATAACTGGTGCCAAAGTCATGGACTTAAGTTAAACACAAAAAAATGTATTATCATACCATTCAGCAAAAACACAGCCCCTACTGATTACCACATCAATGGCAACCCCGTAAGCACACAACCTGTGGTGAGAGACCTGCGTACACAGGTTGACGACAATCTCATATTCGACCATCATGCAGCGGCAGTTGTCAGAAAAGCCTTTTACTTGGTTCATCTCATAAGTAAAGGGATTGCATCCAGAAAAAAGGAGGTTATTACCCCTCTCTACTCCTCTCTCATTAGGCCAATAATTGAGTATAACACCCCATTTGATATGTACCTCTCCAAACACCTGCCCCAACTGGAAAGGCCACAGAAATACCTCACAAAGAGAGTCCATAACCTCTAAAACCTGTCCTATGTGGACAGGCTCAAATCACTATCACTCTACTCTGTATCATACAGATTGCTCAGAGTTAATCTGTGTCTCGCCTACAAGGCAATCTCGGACTCAGCCCTACTAGAGATGCTCCATATATGCAAGTTTAACTCCTCATGCAGTACCCGCTCAAAAGGCCTAAAACTAATATACGACATAAACAAAACATGCTGAAGAGACAGATTTGTCTCCCAGAGGCTGCCCAGTCTCTAGAATAGACTTCCCATACACAAGAGTACCTTGCTGAACCTATTCCAGAGCGACTTTGATGAGTGGATGGGAAACCACAAATTTGTCCCAGGGGTTCCACCTGCATCCCTCAGTGACAGGGGCAACAGGTGCTGACTGAGGTTTCTTTTTTGGGGATAAACTTTTAGCTAGGCTTGTAAGGGCCACAGGGCCATTAGCCTAGTAACCTCCTATGATCCTAAAACAGGGTGAATAGGGATATGAAGGTAAGCATCTTTCAGATCCAGGGGCACCAGAAAAGCTTGGGGTAACAAAGAGGAAACAGGGTTTGAAGAGTAAGCATCCAAAAAGAAGGGACCTTGAGAAAGGTGTTGATCAAGGGAAGATCCAAATTAGGTGTCCAAGTACCTTCCTTTTGAGGAACCAGGAATATCCTGGAATAAAAAATGTTTTCCACTTGGGAAAGGGGGACAGGTTGAATGGTTCCTTGGTTTAGCAGGGACCCTAGAACATCCAGGAAATTAAGTTGCTCTAAAGGAAGTCGAGGAATCCCTGAAAAGAGGGAGAGACTTCCATACCATGAATTAACCCCGAAGGATGACAAAAAGAACCCAACAGTCTGAAGTGATGAAACACCAAATTGGAAGACAAAGGGAAAGTCGAAGGGACAAAAGAACCTGATTTAAGGGGGGGGGCAAACTGTCAAAGAGAAGCAGGGTTATCAAATAAAGGAGAATTCTGGGCCACAAAAATCTGAGATGCCTTAGCAGATGGGGGCCCGCCTCCCACACTTCCTGTTCTTGGAGGCCTGGCAGGGTTGCCTGTGAACAAAAGCAAACCTAGAAGGATAATTCCTTTAGAACTTATGGATAGGAGAGAAAAAAAAGATTGAGGTCCTGCAAGGTTTTGCCTTACTCTTGAAGAGACTTAAATATCTCCCAAAAAAGATGTTTATTATCCAAAGGAGCATTCAACAACTTGACCTTAATGTCCTCAAGCAGAGACTGAAGACAAAGTCACCAATAATGCCTCATGACAGAAACAAAAGCTGCAGCCCTAAAAAAGACATCAGTAGCATCACAGCTACACTTAATAGAATGGCAAGCCACTTTAGAAGCATAACCTAAAAAATATAAGCCAGAGGATTTGCCTTCAGAATCAGGAAGGTGAGAAATAACCTGACAAGCCTGAGCAAACAAGGCCAGAGCATACTTGGTCATGTGGGTCTGGTAATTAACGGCCCTAAAGGCCAAAGTAGAAGCAGTGTAAACTTTCTTACCAATCTTCTCCATTGCCCTGCTATCCTCATTAGAAGGCAAAGGTTTGGAAGACGGCAAAAGCTCAGAAGGTTTGTCAGAAGAGACTGACACCACAGCAGAATAAGCAGAAGGGCATTTAAATAAAAACTGACAATCCTCAGGAACCTTACAGAACCTATCAGGATTCTTAGGAGCAGGGGGCTGAGAATCTGGAGAGTTGGAAGCAGCAATGAAAGTTTCTAAAATAAATCCAACACAGGAGGAACTGCCAACGTTTTAGGAGTATGCACCGGAAGCAACTCATAATATCTTCTCTGAGTATCAGACACTTGAGAATAATCCCACTCAAAGTATGCCATCATCCTAGCAATTGTGTCCCCAAAGGACAATTCCTCAAAAGGAGACTCAGAGTGAACAGACTCCTCTTCATCAGAACAATAAGCCAAAGGTGAAGGCATCTGTGAAAAGTAGGTCAAGCCCCCCTCAGACACTGAATCCACATCCAAGTAATCTTGTTCCTAAACTGTTTAGAAGGGGTAGAGGTACGAGGAGGAGTAGGTACTGAAACCATGTGAGGAAGCTTTAGGGCCATCAAGGCAGAAAACAAGCCCTGAGTAAACTCCTGCCATTCTCTTTTTGGATCCTTAGTGCAAACTGAAACATGCTTCTGTTTTTGTTTGTTCTGGGAATGGACATAAGTCCTAATAAATATTGGAGGTTCCAACCCTTGGAGAGATTCGATAAGAGAACCAGGAGCCTCCTCCCTGATCAATATCTGTGGAATCACTCTAGAACCTTCTGAGATAATCAACCATAGTTACCCCGCAACATCTGGAGAAGACACCTGCAAAGTCTCACAGAATGTGCGTAAGGATGGATCCAGGATAGCCTCCGAGGTCGCAGCAGAGGAATCCAACGTAGACACTGAACAACCTGCAAAGCTATTACCCACTTCTAGAGGGACATCTGATGGCGGCTGGACAGCTAAAGAATCCGGCCGAGACTTCTTGGCCTTCTTCTAACCTAACAGGAGTATCTTGGGTTTAAAGGATTCTGCCATGGTACCCTGGGCTAAATATTGGTTAAAATAAATGGTCAGGGAAGACAAATGTCTTCTGAGTGTCTTAGGCACAAATGCCTTATAGATACTACAAGAGGTATGGTCGTGGGAAACACCCAAACAAAAAAAGACACTGTTCGTGACAATCTTTATGGGGAATCTACCTCTCGCACTGACATTTCTCTTCTTGGATGACATGAACTCTACGTAGCAAAATAAAACACAAGACCAAGAGAGAGAAAAAAAAAAAAAAAAACAGGGCACTTATTTGGTGGCTAAGTATTCAGTACAGCAACAACGCATTCACACCAACTAGCAAAAATAGCATTAAAACTGGCGACAAAGAAGTTCTGGGTAGTTCCATCAGTATGTCCATTTTAAGCTCTACGTTCCATGAGAGGACCATAAATGTGATGTACAGTGTATACAAGATCATTAGACTTTTACATACTGGTCAGGCTGCCCTGGCCAGGAGATCCCTTCTGTTTTGGATACTGCAGCAGTGATGTAGAAAGACATCAATAATGACCCATAGGGAAACAATGTAAGATAATACCACTGTTGTTGGTGGGTCTTGATGCAGAGAAAGCATCTGACAGACTAAGCTGGGATTCTATGACTAGAGCAATGGAAGCATTTCCATTTCCTGACACAATAAGATTAATTAAAAGGACAGATGAGGGAACTGAGGAAAAAATGAAAGTGAATGAAAGTTCCTCTCCAATATGATGCGTCTGAACAGAGAAAAGTACAGTTTTGTACCTACCATAAATGTAGATGTCCGAACTGGATAGCATCTGCAGTCATAACAAGTGGGTTGTCTGTCCTGTCGCCAGGCAGGCAGGATTCCAAAGTCAAGTCCGGTCCGGAGATCGGCTGGTATGCGACTCCCATCTCTGCCATTCTCTGTTGGTCTTCGTTCAGCCGAGCATTTTCCTCAGTGTTTCTCTCTTTGCCTGCCCCATGCCTCTTGCAGGCTAAAATTTGGATTGATGCCAATGTTTCCAATAGATAAGACCAAACTAAACATATATAATATATGCACATATACATATATACAAACATATACAAAAACAAAGACCAAATAGCTCCCCAGCTCAACAGAGGGAGGAGAGGAGGGGAAAGGAGAAGGGAGAGGGGGGGAGGGAGGAGGAGTGATCCTATCTGACTGCGTATGCTACATGGAGGTACATTTATGGTAAGTGGTAAAACTGTACTATATGCATCATAACAAGTGGGTAGAATACCATAGCCAACTAGGGAGGAGGATAAAGCACTATAGGGTAGGATGTAAAGCATCCTGTGGGTGGCAGTTAGCCCAAACCTAGGCTGGGGATCTGGAATATAGAGGTAAATTATAATGCTTGGCAAATGTATGCACGGATGTCCAAGTAGTAGCGGTCAAATAAGTTTAGGCCTCTTGCTGTTCTAAAGAAGCTTTGCCTGGTAAGAATTGTGTGTGTGTGGCTCTGTCCTATGTTCTGTGGAATTGGTTTCCTTATGTTGTGGAGAATTATTTTCCATGGAATTGTCTGTTTGTCTGTCTGTTTTCTATCCCTTTGTGTTGCCCCTTCCTGGAAATGTCTTTTTACATTTTCGCTGTTTTTTATCCTACACCAAGGTTGGTCGATCTTTCTGCTATTTTGTATGTACATCAAAGTAGCGCTTTTGTCTGTCCTCCTTGTTTTGTGGTTTTGTAAGGCTGGTTTCTGGGTTGGTGAATTGGAAGAAAAAAGGTACCTGATACCACCTTGTTCAAAGATACTCACAGATTGGGTGGAAGCATAAATATTAGTTTTGCATCGCCATTAAGGCCATGTTGATTAAGGCCTGTAGTTCTGAAACCCTCCTTTGCTGAGAAAGCTGTTTTCCAGACAGGGGTAACCTCTTTCTCTTTTGCTATTTGCATTACATTTAGAGTCACTGGCAAAGAAATTAAGGGCCTCAGAAATTCAAGGATATAATTGGTGTGGTAATCAAGAAAAGTTGGCTTTATTTGCAGATATTATTTCATACCTAATAAAAAGTACAGTTGTGTACATTTACCATAAATGTAGATGTTCGAGTGTATTCACTGTTGCAGTCATTACATTTGGGTTATCTGCTTGCAGGTTGCCCTCAGTTGGCCTGATTAACCAAGTCTTGGGTCCTGCATCAGTTGCTGTCCCTTCTTCTATGATGTCAGGTCGTCAGGGGTATAAAACATGCAGCCGATGCCATTACATCAGTTTTTCTTGCCCTAGATGTCAGGTGCCCCCCTAATGGGAAGAATTTAAATATAAAAGTACAATGATATACCTCCAACAAAAAAGCAAATACACCAAAAAGGCTTTTAAGCATAGTAAAAGAAAGTAGAGGTATAGCCAAAAAGAAGTTAGGGGTCTGGAGGGAGGGTAACGAGGACTGCAACAGTAAATACCATAAATGTAGATGTTCGAGTGTAAGTGTACAAGACTGTACTATGTTCTTCGTGTTTCATGGTTACAGTCATTACATTTGGGTAGATTCCCAAAGCTATGGTTGGGAGGAGGAATTTAGATAGCATTAGGACCAGCTATAAGGCCCTGCAAGACTGCAGTGGCAAAGCCAACTCTGGATTTAGAGAAAATTGGCAAATGATAATGCTTGGTGAAAGTATGTACAGAACTCCAGGTAGCAGCTTCTAGGATGTCCCTGGTACGGACGCCTCTGAGAAAGGCTGTAGAGGCACATGCAGCCCTGGTGGAGTGAGGTCTGATCCCCTGGGGGATAGGTTTTCCATGGTGCTTATAGCGCAAATGAATGCAATGGCCTATCCATTTAGAAATGGTTTGCTTTGAAATAGCCTTCCCCTCTGCCCCTGCAGCAAATGTCACCAGCAGTTGTTCAGATTTCCTTTGAGGTTTAGTCCTGTCCAACTAGAATCTAAGTTGTCTGTGCACATCTAAGGAATGCAGCATCCGTTCCCCTTTGTTCTGTGGATTAGGAAAGAAGGTTGGCAAATGAATGGACTGATTAAGAGTCACACTGGATACCACCTTGGGCATGAAGGATGGATTGGTTCTGAGGGACACCCTGTCCGCATGAAAGATGATGAAAGACTCCACTGCCATAAGGACCTGTAATTCAGATACTCTTCTAGCTGAAGTGATTGCTAAAACGAAAGCTGTTTTCCAAGAAAGAAATTTTAAGTCTGCAGTAGCAGCTGGCTCAAAAGGAGGTAGAGTGAGTTTCTCCAAAACAAAGTTAAGGTCCCAGGCTGGGGTTGGAGCTCTCCTGGGTGGTCTCAAATTTTTGGCCCCTCTGAGGAACTGTTTGAGCAGTGGATGAGAGAAGAGGGAAGGTTCTGTGTTATAATGAGCTGAAATGCCTGAGGCGTGGATTTTAATGGAGGAAAAAGACAGGCCCTTGTGAAGCATCTCAGTTAAGTATTGTAAACTCTGAGGTAAATTGGGAGCTGCTGTGCTCATCCCATGAGATTGGCTCCAGGCACAGAATCTTTTCCATTTTTCAGCATAAGATTTTCTAGTACTAGGCCTCCTTGCCTCTAAAATGATATCCATCACAAGTTTACTGAGGGATGGTAAAGGAGTGATTATGTAATTAGCCAGGCTGCAAGGTTCAGTGTTAGAAGCTGAGGGTGAAGAATCTGGTTCTCCTGCTGAGACAACAGGGAAGGAGTCTGAGGCAGGTGCCATGGGGATAACCATGACACACTGCGCAAAAGGGGGTACCAGTGTTGGCGCAGCCAGTCTGGAGCAATCAAAATCATCCTTGGTTTGTCCCATTTGATTTTTAGTAGTATTTTGGAGAGCAGAGGCAGAGGGGGGGGCATAGACTGAGCCTTCTTACCCCATCTATCCAGCGCCCTGGAGTCTCTATCAGAAGGGGTAGGATTTTTAGCAGTAGAAGCCTTAATGCCCTTGGGCCCCTGTGAAATAGTCTCTGGATCTGCAATAGGAGTTTTAAAAAGGAACTTGTGTGACTCCGGAACCCTGTAGTATCTGTCAGATTTTCCGGGAGCAGGAGGCAAGGAATCAGGGGCCAAACTAGATTCCAAAAAAGCATTATCAACAATGTCTAGTACACGAGGAATAGCTAAAGACCTATGCTGAGGTAGGAGAAGGAAATCCCTAAGCCTCTTTTTTGAATCAGAAAAATCCTGGCTTTCCCAGTGGAAATGCTCCCTTAGAGTATGTAAGGTTTCCCCAAAAGAAAAATCCTCAGGAGGGGAAGCAAAGGGAACGGAATCCTCTGCATCAGAATCTTCATAAGTAGATAAGGGCAAATCCAGATCATCAGAAGAATCAGAAAACAGAATCCTGGTCAGAAGATTCATAATTAACTTCAGTCCTAGGCCTCTTAGAAGGGGGGGGGGGGTTGGCTACCCCCGATTAGAGTTATTAGATCTTCAGCCATTCTTATCATTTGTTTTTTAGGCATAGAGGCCTGAGTATGTGGCCTGGGAGTAGTTTTTTTAGGCATGGTTCAAGATTTAGGCCTAAGTGTAGAAAGAGGCGTCGGTTTAATATGCAAGTCCATAGGCCTGAATATATCCTCAGAAGCCAGTGCCTGCACAGCGGCTCCGGACCCATCCAAGGTAGAGACATCTACGGGTTCCATAGTTGAAGCATGTCGTGCCATATCGGACTCCGAATGGGTCTCAGTAGAGGCCTGTGAATCAGAAATAGCAGGTATCAGTGGCTGCGAAAGTGCCTCCCTGAGTACCAACAGGGTACTTAGCTTTAGTTGAAGACTTTGGTTCTGAAACTCGAAAACGAAAATTTCAGGAGTCGGCCGACCGGCACTTGCGAACTGCTTCTGCTTTGGGCACCGCACGGCAAGAAAGACTGATGTAATGGCGTCGGCTGCACATTTTATACCCCTGACGACCTGACATCATGGAAGAAGGGACAGCAACCGACGCAGAACCCAAGACTTTGTTAATCAGGCCGACTGAGGGCTACCTGCAAGCAGATAACCCAAATGTAATGACTGCAACAGTGAAATACGAAGAACATCTAGAAGAGGACATCTCAGTGTTGTGGGACATTCTGAGATAGTTTCAAGTTTAAGGATACAAAATTAATGAGGACAAAGCAAAGGCTATAGCTGTAAACTATGTACTTACATATGAATTGGTTCAGCAACACTCATATTTATAGGAACATAATAAAATGGAGTATGGGTTAAAAAGGATTCCGTTATGGCACCTAAGGATATGTGGGAAGAGACTAAATAAAAGTAAAAAAACTGAGAAACTAGAAACTATTGTTTATGGATATGGATAGAAGACAAGCCGTGAAAATATTTTCAGTCCCTTTAATTTTATATATAGGTCAGCCATACTTTTATCAATTACAGAAGAATTTGTGGACAATAATTAATAAAGAGTTGAAGGGAAGAGGGTAAGGATCAAGTGGTATAAGCTGAGCCTTCCAATAGAACAAGGTGGTTTAGGATTATCTGACACGGTTAAGGCTTCTATACACAACATAAGCTGAAAGCTGTAATTCAAAGCAGAAAATGATGATAAAATAGCAGGGAAATTCAAGAAATAAGGAGAGTGTGGAATTTTGGTTGTAGATTCTTAACAAGAATAACAGACATACAGAATATTAAGTAGCAGAAAGTATTGAAAGAAATACGCTAAACACGAGAATGGAGAAAGGAGACTTCTTTTAGCAATGACTACAATCAGGGGTACAGAGAATAGGCAAGAGGGGGTTGCAATTTATTGGTGAAAACTGGCAAAGAAACCAAGGTACTGGGAGCAAATAACCAGAAAGGGAGAGGTAACAGAATGAGAAGAGGCCAAGAAAACATTTGGACTGCAGGCTAGAGGTGACCTTCCCTATCAGGGATTAATATCAGAGAACAGGCAAAAAGAAAGGGACAGGGGAATCCTAAGTGAAAGATCTGCTCCGGTAGAGTTTTTAGTGGAATCTAGAATAGAAGCTGCTGTTAAAGGGATAATTAGTAAGGCATATAAAATACTGTACAATAACTATAGGAATCAAACAGAGCAAGTTAGAAAAGACTGGGAAGAAAGACTGGATAAGCAATTCACAATGAAACCATGACAGGCATATGTATGGCTGCCAAATAGGCAACAAAGTCTAGAAGAGTTAGGATTTTTGCTTGCAAGTGTTTGCATAGGTATTTTTATGCCCCAAGCAGACTCCAAAGAATTTTTCATCAGGTAGCAAACATTGGAAGTGTGATGGGGAAGAAAGAGGTAACTGGGAACATATGTTCTGGGAGTGCAATGAGTTGGCATACTTTAGAAATTCCCTACAGAGTACTCTGTCAGAAATACTAGGTGAACAAATGGGTGTAACTAAGGAAATTATTTCTGAGCTGGGACGCAGGACCTCAACTGCCTAGACATAGTAAGGCCTTGTTAAGTTTAATTCTGGTGGCTGCCAAAAAAGTAAATACTAAAAAATGGACATCAAAAGTCTAAACCAACTGTATTTCAAGTGTTCATAGGATCATATGGGGTTAGTAGATTAATGGCCCCAGGGCCCTTACAAGCCTAGCCAAGTTTAATCCGTGTTCCCAAGGGTGTCTGTTTCAAGCAGACACAGAAATTAGCACCTACTGTCCCTGTCCAAGAGGGACACAGGTGGAACCTCCAGGGTGATTTTCCAGTTACCCATCCAACTGTCCAAATTACGGTTAATTAGGGCCAGGAGCTTTGTTTAAAATGAATATGAAGCCTGTTCCAAAGGTGGGCAGTGGGGCAACCTCTGAGATAAATCTTTCTCTCCAGCAAGTTCTGTGATGTCACCTACCAGGTTAAGGTCCTTTGAGAGAGTGACCCGTATGCCATTTGACTTGAGAATGTGCAGCACTTCCAGTAAAGCTGGGTCACAGACTGCTCTATATGCAAGGCACAGGTCATCTCTGAACAGTCTGCACAACACAAAGAAATGTGACAATAATTTCAGTCTGTCCACATAAGACAGATCTTGAAGACCCTGAATTTTCATTGTAAGGAACCTCTGTGGTCTCTCCAGTTGCAGCAGGTGTTTGGAAAGGAACATAACAAAGGGAGCATTGTATTCTACTATTGGCCTGATGAGGGAAGAGTACAGGGGAGTTATAACATCTTTTTTCTGGAGACAATGCCCTTACTTCTGAGATGAGCAATATAACATGCCCTTCTTACCACACTGACGACATGGTGATCAAAGTTAAGGTTGCTGTCAACCCGTGTGCCCCGATCTCTCACCACTGACCATGTACTTAGGGTATTGCTATTGATGTAGTAATCTGCAGGAACATCACCCTTGCCAAAGCGGATGATAATGCATTTTTTGCATTGTTTAAGACCATGACTTTGGCACCAGTCATTAGTCTGCATAAGACCTGCTTGCAGGATGTGGACATTGTTAGGTGTTTCAATGACTGCTCGCACTTTGCAGTCATCTGCAAACCCTGTCAGCCACATTCCTTTAATTTTAGCCTGTACTTTGGAGAAGTAGATTCCGAACAGTAGGGGTCCCAGAACTGATCCCTGTGGAACACTACTGGTTATGGGTCTGCTGATACCCAAACTGGGTGAGTTTATCAATGCTGCCCAAGTGGGGGAATTGTGACAAAGGCCGTGGCTAAGTCTAAATAGGCTGTATGCTCAGATTTGTCAATGTTTTGGGCTTTAGTGACTATCTTGAAGAAGTTCAAGTTCAACAGGCATAATCTTCCCTTGACAGAGCCAAACTGGGTGGGTTAGAGCGTTTGGAGATTTCCTATATCTTTGTTAATAAGGTCCATGATGATTCATTCCATGGCCTTGCAGATAAGGCTGGTCAGGCTAATGGGTCTGTAGTTCCCAGGGTCCATGGATACACCTCCTTTGTGCAAAGGGATGAAGGTAGCTGTGTTCTATTCCACTGGGATGAAACCAATGATTAGGCTGTGACAGAAAAGCGTGCTCAATGGTGATGCTAATTCCTGCATTAAACCCATGTAGAACACAGCCTGGGATGTTGTCTGGCCCCATAGAGACTGTGTTTTTGGCTTTGGAGAGGGCATTTAAGACCTATTCCTCGGAGATACTAGGTGGGGGACAGGCATTAGGGATGCTTTGGGGTATATGTGGCAGGAACAGGGGAGTGAAGTTTTCACTGAACCTGTCAGCCAGCAGGTTTGCTATATCCACAGGTTTATATATGACATACCATTAACTATGAGTTCAGCACAGATCTGGGCCTTACCTTTGAGGTTACAGATGTAACTAAAGAACGCCTTGTGGTTATCCTTACGGAAGCTAATATGGATTCATAGTTAGCTTTGGAGGGCTTTACTCTGAGTCTTGTTTGCTTGTTTAAGTTGAGAAGGGAGTGTTTCAAGTTTTGAGACTGTTCCTTCTTACTCTTAGACAGCAATTTATTTCTCCTATTGTATAGCCTATTAATGGCAGGTGTCCACCAGGCAGGTTTGTTTTCCTTTGAAGATCTTGCTTTGGTTCTATGAGGTGAGGAAGAGTCAATACAATTGTTCAGGTGCTTGTATAAAGCACTGATGTATAACTCAGCACATGTGTCTGTTCCATCAGTGGGGGTAGGGATTATGAAGCTATTTATGCCATCAAGTAAGAGGTTGCAATTGGCCTTGGAGAAGTTTTTTAGTTTAGTTGTTGCTAAGGAGGGGGGATCTTGTGTTATAGTTACTTCTAGCAAGAGTGATTTGTGGTTAGATCTCACCACGGATGGTCACACACTGGGGGTGATGCAGAGCTCCCCCATGTTGGTGCACTTAGGTCCAGGATGTTTGAGCCCCTTGTGGGTGCGTCAACCAGCTGGTCCAGGGCATTGGAGTTAACGAGTGAGTTAGAACACATAACTTACCCAGTCTATGAACAGGTAATTAAAGTCACCCAAAACCAGGGTATTTGGTTGTATCTTGATTGACTCAAGTAGATCCAAGGAGTCTGAGTGGATGTCCTGATTCATGGAGGGAGTCCTACAGCTGGCAATGACCTAAAGAGGAGTGTTACCTACAGTCAATTGCACCTGAAGTAATTCAAGGGACTTGTGCTGTTTAACCAATCTACAGGTTTATTCATCTTTAATGAATATCGATACACCACCTCCTTTAGTTCTCAAACTCAGTGAATGTGTGGAAGGAAATGTAAACTGGTACAGCTGGGGTGCACAGCGCAGCCTTAAACCAAGTCTCCGTGACTGCACAAATGTCAGCGTTTTGCAGGGTGAGGACTGCTTCCAGTAACTGCAGTTTCTGGTTTAGACTCCAAAGTGTTTAGCAACACAACCCTGAGGTTGTTTTTAGAGGGTATTTTTATGTTAGGAATTTTGTTCTTGTGACATTGCCTAAAAGGACTATGGGGATGGCATAGCCAGTAACCGAAATCCCAGGGGTAACAGATGAAGACCACCGCTGGCAAAGCATCGAGGTCCGTCAACCATGTCATCCCTGGCTGACAGACACTAGATCCCCTTTGAATGACACCAGAAACTTAGCCAATTGTTTAAGTCAATCATTTTTTGTTTGTATTGATGTATCATCCTAGATGGTAAAATGCTGCTTAAGGCTAGGTACATACATGCCTGAGACAGAATCAGAGAGCTCAGTCAAGTCTCTCTTCATATATTCCAGTCGGGTATCTCTCAAGTCATTCACTCCAACATAGACTATGACAGAGTCGATTAGAATATAATTTCTGATCGGCTACAGAGAAAACATTGTAGAAGTTGTAGCAACTGGGCAAAAACTGTATGTGGTGAGGGAGACGTGTAGAACTTAGAATATAATTTCTGATCTGCTACAGAGAAAACATTGTAGAAGTTGTAGCAACTGGGCAAAAACTGTATGTGGTGGGGGAGACGTGTAGAACGTGATCATTCTGACAGGACAATGAAATACCTACATACTGTAGATGTCATCTGAAAATGCAAATGGAGGAGACTAAAATTTAGACAATCATTCACAGCTTTCTGAAGAATTTTTCAAATGTCAAAATGCTGACTTTTAACAATCAGAGAAAGTCATTGGAAAAAAGAGAGTTACCTGTAACCGTAACTTATTAGCAGATGGAATAAAATAAGGAGATTGCAGAATTAACAGAAGTGAATATTTTAGAAGAAATACAGGCTGGATGGGAGCAGAAATTAGATTTAACTGAGAAAACACATCTGCATGCAATCCAAGGAATGAGGTGGGTGGATACATTGGAAAGTTCTAGCATAAACTAGGTACTGAAAGCTATATCCAGTGAGAACACTAGAGAGCAAAAATGTCATGAACATGTGACAGGCGATGGCTTTCTAAGTGTACTAGTAGGGTGACTGTACATTTAAAATGTTTTATGCTGATAAAGATACGTTACTGAATTTGTACAACTTTACTTATTTTAATTATAATTAACGAAATCCATAGGTCAGCCTTAATTAGCTGACTGTTACTTTATTTCCCTACTGCTAATTAAAGTGATGCTACAAGGGAACTGTTAAAAAAATAAATGAAAAGTGTGAGATATTAATTTGTGTTCAAAATAGCTATTTACAAAAAGAAGAACTGCCATTAACCAATTGTTGTTACGCTAAGCATCTATATTACCTATATTACGGAATAGACTGTTTTGAGAGTTACTGTAAAATAATGTGTAAAAAAGTTACTTTCAGACAAAGACATTTGCCTGTTTTGTTTAGGTTTGTTAAAGAAAATTATATCAAACATTCAGTATGAACAGCTGATACTGAATAGAAATAGATTTTCTTTTGAAACTTATGTTAATTACAACAATGGAAGTTTGTATGTTCAATATAATGAGTGGGTGATTTATGACACTTATGCAATAATCCATGACTGAGTGGGTATATTAGGATTTACCCACTGTCGGTGTGGTTTGATCACAAGGGCGAAGCCAGAGTAATTAAACAAAGCCAACTGTGGATAAATCCTGATATACCCACAAACAGGAGTGGATCACTACTTTTACACAATATTATTATTAAAGAAAGAAATTACTTGCCTTTCTTAAATAATGCAATTGTATAAGAGCATCTCTGTCTTCTTCAGTAATGTCTTCAATATATTGTTGTACTGCACATGCATATGGAAAGTACAGTTGTGTACACGTACCATAAATGTAGATGTTCGAGTGTATTCACTGTTATAGTCATCACTTGTGGGTTATCCCTGCTGGGTAGCCCTGGGCCGGCCCGAATACAAGAGTCAATGTTTTTCTGCTCCTGCTGCTGTCACTTGCTGACTGACGTCAAGGCGTCAGTGCTATAAAGCAAGGCAACTGATGCAATTACATCAGTTTTTCTTGATCTAACCAGTCAAGACGCCCAAGTAATACGGTAAAAAGGTCCATAAGGGGGAAGGAGGGAGGGAAGCCAGGACTGCAACAGTGAATACACTTGAACATCTACATTTATGATAGTGTACACAACTGTACTATGTTCTTTGTGTTTCACTGTTGCAGTCATCGCCTGTGGGAGGATTCCCAAAGCTGAGGAGAGGGGTGGCAGGATTAGTAAGAGACCTAGGCCTGGGTCAGCAAGCCCTGCAGAACTACAGAGGCAAACTCTGCCCTAGCCTTAGAAAATAAAGGTAGGTGGTAATGCTTGGTAAAGGTATGGACAAAAGTCCAGGTGGCAGCTTCCAAGATGTCCCTGGTGGGAAGTCCTCTGAGGAACGCTGTGGAAGTGGAGGCTGCCCTAGTGGAATGGGTTTGAATAGATTTGGGGAGGGGGTCCCCATGTAATCTGTTGTAGAAATGGATACAGTGTGATATCCATTTGGAAATGGTTTGCTTTGGGGGGGTCCCCATGTAATCTGGTGTAGAAATGGATACAGTGTGATATCCATTTGGAAATGGTTTGCTTGGATATGGGCTTCCCCTCTGCCCCTTGGGCAAAGATAACAAGTAGTTGGTCTGTTTTCCTGAAGGGTTTAGTATGGTCCAGATGGTACCTGAGCTGACTGTGCATGTCTAGTGAGTGCAAAATTCTTTCCCCCTTGTTTTGAGGGTTAGGAAAGAAGGGGGCATATGTACGACCTGGTTGAGAGTCACATTAGATGCCACCTTAGGCATAAAGGAGGGGTTAGTCCTCAGGGAAACCTTGTCTGCATGGAAAATGATGAAGGGCTCAATGGCCATCAGTGCCTGAAGTTCTGAAACCATTCTAGCTGAGGTGATAGCTTCCAAGACAGGTATCTTACTTCTGCAGCATGTTCGAAGGCTGGTAAGGTTAGTTTTTCCAAAACATAATTCAAGTTCCAGGCTGGCATGGGTGGCCTTCTGGGAGGTCTGAAATTTGAAGCCCCTCTGAGGAACTGTTTGATCAAAGGATGGGAGAACAGGGGCTGATCTGTGCCAAAATTAGCTGAAATGTCTGAGGCGTGGATTTTAATAGAGGAGAAGGAGAGGGCACTATTAAGTTGCTCCGCTAGGTAGTCCAGGATAAGAGGGGTGGAAGGTTGTGAGGTATTGCCCCCACTGGACTGGCTCCAGGAGCAGAATCTTTTCCATTTTCCTGCGTAAGATATTCTGGTGCTGGGCCATCTGGCCTCTGTGATAATGTCTAGGATTTGCTTGCTCAACTGGGGCCCCATGTTTGCCTTTAGAGTATTAGCCATGCTGACAGTTTGAGAGTCTGCAAGTTTGGGTGCAGCATCCCCCCCCCCCCCCACCTGAGTCAGGAGGTCTGAGATCAGGGGAAGCTGCCTGGGAAGCTGTAAAGTCAGGCTGTGCAGTAAGGGGTACCAATGTTGTCTGAGCCAATCTGGAGCAATGAGGATGGCCTTTGGTCTCTCCTCCCTTATTTTGATCAGTACCTTGGGAATAAGAGGCAGAGAAGCGAATGCGTACACAAAGAGGATGTTCCAGGGGAAGGTTAAGGCATCCACCTTCCAAGCTAGGTGGTGATACTCCCTGGTACAGAATTTTTTCAGCTCATGGTTGAGATGCGAAGCAGAGATCCACCTCCAGAGTCCCCAACTACTGAGTGATATGTAAAAAGATTTTTCTGTGGAGCTGCCATTCGTGGGGGTCCAGTAAGGTCCTGCTTAAGTGGTCTGCCAGGAAATTGTTAATCCCTGGTAGGTATTGGGCTATTAGGTGTAGTTCTATGGAAGAAGCTATCAGATAGAGGTTCATGGCTAGCCTGCACAGAGGGTAAGACTGGGTACCCTCCCTGTTTGCTGATGTACCACATTACTGTGGTGTTGTCTGTTTTGATAAAGAGAACCCCTGGCTTGAGATGTGGTTTGTAGGTTATCAGAGCCTTTTGTACTGCCATCATTTCCTTTTGGTTGATGTGTAAGGGAAGGTGCTGGGTATCCCAAAGACCTAGGGTGTACCTGCCTTCTAGGTGAGCGTCCCAAGCAATGTCTGAGGAGTTGGCTGTAATGGTCTGCCCAGCAGGGCAAAGGGTGAAGGGGAGACCCTTGTTCTTGGCATGGGCCCCTGCCCACTACAGAAACTCAGACATTATACAGGGGATCAGAGGGAAGAGAGGTCTCTAGAGGTTGACAGTGCTGACACCAAAGGTTCTTTAGAGACCAATGAAGTTTTATCATGTGAAGCCTGGCCAGAGGAATTAGAAGGATGCAAGATGCCATGTACCCCAAGGCTTGCAGGAACTTCCTCACAGTGAGGTGACTTCTGGAAACCAGCTGGGAAAAGAAGAGAGGCAGGAAGCTCTGGTTTTCTGGGGTTAGGAAGGCCATTTGGGATGCTGTGTCCAACAGTGCTCCCAAGAAAATGATCTTCCTGGAGGGTGTTTGCTTTGATTTCTTCTCGTTGATGGTGAACCCTAAGGAAGTTAGGAGGGTTTTGACAAAGAGGAGGTCCTAGAGCAGCTTTTCTTTGCACTTTGCCTGAATGAGGCAGTCATCCAGAGAAGGGAAAATCTGTACGTTTCTCTGTCTGCAAAATGCTATGGCCGGGGCTAAGCATTTGGTGAATACCCTGGGAGCAGTAGATAAGCCAAAGGGTAGCGCAGAGAACTGAAAGTGTTGTGAGCCTGCTCTTAAGCGGAGGAATTCCCTGCAGGACTCCTTTATGGGGATGTGGAGGTAGGCATCCTTTAGGTCTAGGGTCACTAACCAGGCAATTTTTGTCAGCATAGGCAGCAGCTGCTGCAAAGTTAGCATTTTGAATTTGGGGACCACCAGGGAGGTGTTCAGAATGGATAGATCCAGGATGGGGCGCCGAGTGCCCTCTTTTCTGGGAACAAGGAATAGTCTGGAATAAAAGCCTTTGCCTGTTTGATCTGGAGGAACAGGTTCTACTGCCCTCTGGGATATGAAAGTTTGGACTTATTTCAATGCCTCTTCCCACTGATTTGAGGGTAAGTCTGGATACCCTCTTGGAATTGGCAGTTCATTGAAAGAGAATTTGTATCCCTGAAAAAAGACCCATTGGTCCTTTGTTACTGAAAGCCAATTTTCTTTGCAGAGGGAGAGCCTTCCTTCTAGCTTTTGGTGATGAAAGGAGGGCAGAGGGGAGAGAAGGTGTCATTGAGAGTTTTTGCCGTAGAAGAATGGCTTAGAACTCCCTGCCTTTGGGGCGGAGGTGGTCCACTGTTTGGTTCTCTTGTTGTCCCTGGGATAGGGGCCTAGATGGTCTGCCCCTGCAGGGCTTACCTTGCCCCTGTCTGCTAGGTGCAGGAAAGGACTAGTGCTTAGAGGGAAAATTCCTGCTGAACCTAGGAGGTTGAACCTGGAAGAAATCTTTTACTGTTTGCATAGATTTTGCTTTGTCTTCCATATTTTTAAGCACCTCTTCTGCTTTTACTCCAAACAAGCGGTCCTTATTCCAGGGTACATCAATTAATTTAGACTTGACATGATCAGAGAGAGATTGTTCCTTCAACCATGCTTGTCTCCTAATGACAGATTCTGACACTGATGCCCTGCTTGAGGCTTCTAGGGCATCATATCCATAGTGCCATGAGTGTCTGGTCACTTGACAAGTAGAGTGCAATAAATCTGTTAACTCTTTCGAATTGGCACAGTCAGGAAAGGTTGAAATCTTTTGCTTTATTAGTTCCAAAGTGTGTTGTTGATATTTTAAAATATGGAACTGACAGTTGAGTGCTCTGATAGCTAAGGTTGCACAGGTGTATACTTTTTTACCCCATCTGTCCAGAGCTCTGGAATCCTTGTCAGAAGGAATAGGATTCTTTGCAGAACTAGCCTTAGCTCCTTTAGGTCCCTGTGTAATGACCTCCAGGTCTGCAGCAGGATTTCTGTACAGGTATTTGCGAGAATCTGATACTCTGTAATACCTGTCAGGTTTACTGGGAGCAGGTGGGAGGGCGGATGCATGGAAAACCTCATCCACCACTTCTAAGATAGGGGGGATGGCCAGGGGTCTGTGCTGGGGCAAATCTAGAAACTCTCTTAGTCTTTTTCTTAGACTGAGGGAAGTCCTGAGATTCCCAGTGGAAATGTTCCCAGAAGGAGTGAAGGATTTCCCCAAAGGAAAGGTCTTCTGTTGGGGAGGCAGAAGGGATAGTTTCATCTGCATCTGAATCCTCATAAGCAGTCAGAGGTTGTTGTTCCTCTTCAAAATCTGAATAATCAGATTACTCAAAATCCTGTTCTGTCATTATTTCAGGAGACGGGTGTCTTTTCCTTTTAGAAGTTGTGGTCTGACTATCCCTGTTAAGGGAGATAAGATCCTCCACCATTTTAAGCATTTGGGCTTGGGGTGGTGGAGCAGGAGTAAGATGGTGGCTAGAGGTAGATTTTCTAGGCGTGGCCTGGCTTCTAGGCCTAAGAGTATCCATCAGTCAGAGAGAAACAGTACCCAGATTAGAAGATGACGTTGTTTTTTCTCTGGAATCGGTAGTGCGAAAGGCCTCCTTGGAAGCCTGTGCCTGTGTCGCGGCTCCAGACCCAACTGAGGCAGAGACAACCAAAGGCTCGGAAGACTAAGAAGATTTCTGCAGCATACCGGACTCTGAAAAGGTCTCTGCGTAGATATTGTATCGGGCATCAAGGGCTGCGCAAGCGCCTCACTGAATTCCAGAGAATTGACGACCTGCTTAGAGGTAGCATCGTCAGAAGGCTTAGCCTTGTGTGGTCTGTCTCTAGCTTTATCTCTGTGTTTTTTCGGTATGTCTACGGATTGTCGGCTGATGGATGCCATTTCAGAATGCAAAGTCAGAAGGCGAAAATACCTTTCGACAATAAGAGCTCTACGATGAATGATTCTCGTGTTAAAGAGGGCAAAGAACTGGCAACGGGGGACGTCGTGGTCTAGCCCTAAACAAGTGACAAAGTATGAAAGGAAGTCTCAGGGTGTGATCTGCTTTCCACAGGCGAGACAATTGTTAAATTTTTCGGACATTGGTTAGCGCAAGAAAAAAGTATCCCCAACGGGGCACTTAGCTTTAGACATTTTCAACTGTAATTCGAACTCTGGTAGCGACCGACCGGCACACTTGCAAACTGCTTCTGCTACGGGCTCCATGGCAAGAAAGGCTAATGTAATGGTGTCGGCTGCCTTGCTTTACAGCACTGACACCCTGACGTCAGTCAGCAAGCGACAGCAGCAGGCGCAGAAAAACATTGACTCTGGTATTCGGGCTGGCTGAGGGCTACCACAGCAGGGATAACCCACAGGTGATGACTGCAACAGTGAAACACGAAGAATATATCGCATTCCTACACTTGTACAGCACATCAGTGCAGGAGAAGTGACAGACAAAACAAATCTCTGTTGCCATTTGCTTATTCATTTATTTATTTTTTAAGTGTTAAAAATAGACACAGGAACAGTGCGAAAATATGAGAAAATCAAGCACATTTCTGATTTACTCATTTTGGTGTGTTGTCCATAGCATATGCCAGTCGAAAAGTCTATCTGTTCAATGGTACTTCAGTAGCTGTTTTTTTCTTCTTCTGGTATATGCTAGACTTACAGTGGTCCCACTGGTTGGGCTGTCCAATCAGTGTGCTCATTTGTGAGCAGCAATGAGCCAATACTACAGAAATGAAGTTAAATAGCACAATATGTGGGAAGCAGTAATTACACCTGTTGCTGGAGATTTAGCACAGAATAATATGCACCAGCGTATGATTTAAATAGTGTAGTATAAACAGACAATTAAGCCCGTTCAAGAAAATGTTTAAGATAAGAGGTGATGTTCTTAAATTTGTATGCATAGGCCAAATGATTAATAGCCATGAAAAGATTTAATGTATAATACTGTGTATGTGGATTTATTTTTTAGGCAATATGTAGCCACCCAGCAGTGTGAGCACTGACTCTAGGTGATGGTCACCGTTGATGCGACACCCCAAACCCATGTACAGAATGGGGGAAAAAGGGGTTGATGCCAAAAATAATGTGACTTATCTGAATTGTTAAAACAATGAAAGTTAACTGAATGGCAGAAGTACAATTCAGTCTGAAAGTACAGTTGTGTAAATCTTTACCGTAAGAGTACATGTCCTACTGATTACTACTGCAGTATTCTAAACTGTTGGGTTATCTCCTGAATGTCTAGAAAGGGTACCAATACCAAAACTTTCCATGGAGCCATCCGTCTGGAGTATGACCCAAACCCGTGGGCATAAGGGTACATTAGTCGGCTTATGAACATATAAGCTCAGACTAACTCAAGACAGGAAGTCTGCAGACACCCAATGACACTAAAGTAGTTGGTCAACTAAAACAGGAGAAGACAGAAAATGTCTCCCCCTTATCCATGAATAAGGTTACTCCAAAAATAAAAGATGGGGAAGGCAGGGATGTAAGGAATACTGCAGTGATTAGTAGGACATCTGCAATTATGCTAAGTTTTTAGACAACTGTACTATGCCTTACTTAGGCTACTGTTGCAGTATTCCAAACTGATGGGCGATTCTCAAAGCTCAAGTGGTGTAAAGGGTGGTTAAATGAAACACAGGAGAGCTGTCAAGCAGTCCAGAATGGACTGATCTGGCAAAGACCGCTCTGGATTAGAAAAGGCATCTACCCTGTAATGTTTGGTAAAAATATGTAAGGAGGATTATGTAGCTGCTTCTAAGACAGTTCTCAAGTGTATGCCCTTGAAAAAGGCTCCAGATATGGCCACTGCTCTAGCAGACTGTGTTTTCAATGGTGAAGACAAAAGACTTGCCATGTTTGGTGTAGCTTAAGACGATGGACTTTGAGAACCAGTTAGCAGTGGATTGTTTTGAAACTGGTCCACCTAGCTTGGTTTCTTGAAAGGAGACAACAAACAACAGTCAGTCAGTCTTGTGAACAAACTATATTGTCCAGGTAGAATTTGAATAGTCTATGCACATACAGTGAGTGCAGGATTTTCTCTCCCTTATTCTGAGGATTGAGAAAGAAGGCTGGAAGATTGATGGCCTGCTTGAGAGACAGCTCATTCATGTCTTTCAACATAAAGGAGGAGTTGGCCATCAAAGTTACTCTATCTTTATGGGAAATAAGGAAGGGTAGGGATGCCACCAGACTATGGAGCTCAGAGATTTGTCTAGCGGCGGTAAGGGCTACCAGAAGTAGGGCTTTCCAAATACAGAATTTAAGAGAAACAGGGTCTGCTGGTTCAAGAGGGGAAACAGAGTTATTCAAGAACAAAGTAGAGGTCCTGAGGAAGTGGGTTAGCTTTCCTAGGTGGTTTTAGGTTTAGCTTTTAGGAACAGCTTTACCTCTAGCATAGACAAAAGAGGTAAGTAAGCAGAGATGGCAGAGAGGTTTGGCTTGATGGAAGAGTACGCCAGGCCAGCTTTTAAGAGTGCACACAAATAAGACAGGATAATGGGAACACCTGTTTGTACATGTCCTATTCTTGGGTGTGATACCAAATTGAAAATCTTTTCCAGTTAAATACGTACAGTTTTATGGTAGTAGGTTTCCTTGCCTCCTTTAGAACGTGTAGCACATCCTCAGAAAACTGATGTCCGAAAGGGACCAGAATCCTATCATCCATAGTGTAAGGTTGAGAGACAATAGGCTGGGATGAAGGAGTGAGCCCTTACACTGTATGAGCAAGTCCACTGTGTGAAGTAACCTGTGGTGATAAAAAAGAATTTATGTACTTACCATAACGTTCCATGTGAGTTGTTCATCTCACCTTCATTCTTACACACGGGTCTGGAGCCGATCCATCGGCTCTGAGTCGGACACTTTCACAAGCTCAAGGTTTTAGAGTAGCTACAGGCCAAGTCCCTATCCTATGATGCTCTCTGTCTCACCTCAGATCTAGTTTGATGATACCAACATGTAAAAAACATAATGATACATAAAAGGCACTCCAGCCGGAGTAAAAAAAACCTAGAACAAGACCCACCAGGCCACAAGTCTTACTCGTTCTTCGAGAAACCTGGAAGGGGAAGGTGGGTGGGCGTGTAAGAATGAAGGAGAGATGAACAACTCACATGGAACGCTATGGTAAGTACATAACTTCTTTATGTGAAGTTGTTCAATCTCGCCGTTTATTCTTACACATGGGTAGCGTCCCAAGCACCCTAATCCTGGGTGGTTCACGGGAGTACATTCCTGAGAACAGTGGAACCAAAGAAAGCCCTATCCCTGGAGGTCCTACCTACTTTGTAATGTGTGTTGAAGGTATGCAGCTTAGGCCAAGTGGCAGCTGTACATATATTGTCCAAAGCAGCCTAGCCGCATAAGCTGAAGAAGTAGAAACAGCTCTAGTGGAACGCTTTCACGCCATGTTCTAATGGTTGATTCACTGAGGAATATGTAAATTTTATGCAGTCAGTTAACCATTTGGAAAGAGTAACTTTGGATACTGGTAGCCCTTTCTTAGTGTCAGCATGAAAAACAAAGAGTTGTTCTGATTTCCTAAATTCCTTTGTTCTGTCCAAATAGAATCTTAATTGCCTGTGAACATCAAGCTTATACAACATATACTCCAACTTGTTAGAATGGTTACTGAAGAAAGTTGGGAGTTCAATAGTTTGATTCAGGTTGGTCTCGGAACACACCTTTGGAAAGAAGAAAGGAAGGAAGGGTTAGTCCTCAATGATATTCTGTCGGGATGAAACACCAAATAAGGGGGTTTTGATAGATAGGGCCTGAAGTTCGGACACTCTACGCGCTGAGGTAATGGCTACCAAGAAAATTGTTTTCCAAGAGAGAAATTTTAAATGGCAGGATGATGCAGGCTCAAAGGGAGGAAGAATAATCTGTGACAGCATAAAATTCAGATTCCAGGGAGTAAAAGGTTGTCTAACAGGCGGTCTACGATGTATGGTACCCTTTAAGAAGGCCCTACATAGTCTGTGAGACATTAGATTAGAACCTTCAGATCCGAGGTGGAAATTCGAAATTGCAGCCAATTGAACTCTTATAGTGGCAGCTACAGCCCCTTCATGAAAAAGCTTAGTCAGGAATTCCAGAATGCTAGCAATCGGGGTGATGTAAGGGTCAATATTATGCTGGGAAGCCCAAAAAGCAAATCCCTTCTATTTCCTGGCGTACAACTTTCTAGTGGAAGCTTTATGAGAAGATACAAGAATATGCTGCACCTCCGAGGAAAAATCGTGTGACCTGGCTAAGGTGGGCATCAGAGCAGCCAAGCTGTCAATTTGAGGGAATGAAGAGAGGGATGAAGAGTATGTGTCAGTAGATTTGAAACTGGGTCCAGAATCCAAGGTTCCTCCAGTTGGTAGAGTCAAAGGAGGGGAAACCAAATGTGCCAAGGCCAAAACGGGGCAATTAAAATTACAGTCCTCTCCAGGGCTTTGGCTTTCTGTAAGAATTTCGGAATCATGGAAGCTGGTGGAAAGGCATATAGGAGTCCCGGGGGCCAACTGTGTACAAGCGAGTCCCTTGGGCTGTCCCCTGGTGAGGGATTCAGGGCAAAGTAGCTTCTGCATTTGGCATTCATAGGGGATACAAACAGGTCGCAGCAATGCTGGCCCCATCTGTGGAAAATCATCTCTGCAACCTCATCTTTGAGGGATCACTCGTATGGCATCAGAATGACTCTGCTCAGTTTGTCCGGGATGTGCATTGCTATCAGAAAGCACCCAGTGGATACAGCCCACTGTCAAATTCTCAAGGCCTCTGGACATAAGGGGTAAGACTTGGTTCCCCCTGGTTTGTTGATATACCAGACCACAGACATGTTGCCGGTCTGGATCGCAATCGTCCCCAGAGGTAGAGTGTTGTGGAAGTACTGCAACCCCAAAAAGCACCACTCTCAACTCCAGGACATTGATGTGCAACTGTGACTCTGTCTCTGACCAGGTGCCTTGGGCTGTTCTTACCTGAAAAAGCCCCCCCCATCACAGAAGCATCCGTGGTCACTGTGGCTGATGGCGGGGGAAGAACAAATGGGCCACCTACTGTTACCGGATTGCTGGTCAACCACCAAAGAAGATCCTTTCTGCAAGAATCTGTAATCATTATCAAGAATGACATCGGAAGTTGTTGGTAAGACCACTAGGTGGAGAGCAACCACTGAAGTATTCCCATGTGCATACGCCCCAGAGGAACTGCTATGAGCGTTGCTGCCATGGTACCTAGTAGTTTTAACACTTGAGATGCTGGTACTTTTTTCCTCGTCAGAATATCTGATACCTGTTTTCGAAGAGTGACTATTCTGTCCAGTGGCAATTTTACCATGGCAGTGGTGATGTCTAAGTCTGCTCCGATAAAGGAGATACGCTGTGATAGTGACAATGCAGACTTGTCAAAATTTATAGTTATTCCTAACTGAGAACACAGGTGGAGAGTGTGATCCCTGGACATAATTAGTTGATGCCTGCAGGTGGCAGTAAGGAGCCAGTCATCCAGATACGGAAACACTCGGAATCCTAGACGCCACAGGTGAGCCATAACCACTGCCATGCATTTGGTAAACACTCTGGGGGCTGTTGTGAGACCAAAGAGCAGTGCTTGGAACTGGCAGTGACTGGCTCCCAGCCAGAAACGCAAGTGATCTCTGGCAGGTCTGGCCATTTTGATATGACAGTACGCATCCTTGAGATCTATAGAGCACATTCAAATGCCCATTCCTAGAAATGGAAGAACCAATTGAAGCGTGACCATCTGGAACTTTTCCTTCTTTAGAAAGGTGTTGAGTCTGCTGAGGTCCAAGATGGGCCTCCAGTCCCCTGTTTTCTTTGGAACTAAAGAATCTGGAGTAGGTTCCGGATCCTATTCGGTCTGCTGGGACTGGCTGGATGACTCTCTTTTCCTGCAGCCTTTGGATTACTATGGCTGCTTGATCCATGAGACTGGGTGGAACGTCTGGGATTTTCCTTCGAACCGGTGGGGGTTCTGAGAACGAGATTGTATAACTTCTGGTAACAATGCTTTGTACCCAAGAATCTTTTGTAATGTCTAGCCAGAAGTCTGGATACAAAGACAAGCCACCCCCGACTGCCTCCAGAGTAGGATAGTTGGGCCTCCTTTCAGAAGCGCTGCTAGGGCTTGCCAAAGAACCAATCCCTGTCGCCCTGGTTTTGCAGACCACCTCTGCCGCCTGGGTGGCATCTTCCATTATTACCCCCCCTCCTCTGCCCCTGGAGGGGGGTTCACTACGCGTGTTCTGAAAAGCTCCTTGGGACTTCCGGAACCACATTTTCCACCCTTTTGCCCTTTGGGGTACGGTCTAGTAGGGGTGGAAAAACAGACTCCTACGTCAGATAGTCTTTCCATCTTGCGCACACCTAGTGAGGGTCTCCTTGACCTTAGGCCCAAAAAGGGAAGAGCCATCAAATGGGGTATTAACAAAGAAAGACTTGAAGGCTTCCGCAAAGAAGCATAAGCGCATCCATGAATGTCTCCAAAGAGCTATTGCTGAACCCGCTGCCTGACTCGAACCATCAGCTGCATAAGAAATGAGTCGCATGGAAGAGTTAACTATGGAATTAAGGGTATTAAGGTGGACTGTCACCTTATCAGACACACCTCCATCTGTACTACCCTGCAGAGCATCTCCAAGCTCTTTTAGGAGATCTCTTTGAAGATAGATAAAATGTGTCAAGTAGTTCAGCGATCGCATAGCAAAGGTCACAGAACTAAAATGCGTTTCCTATACCTGTCCAAAGTCCTGGAATCTCTATTGGGAGAATGGACAGTAGAAGAGGTTTCAGACATCTCTCTCTTGGTGGCCGCCGCCACCACCTTGGCATAAACCGGCATTCCCTTGGTGAGGAACATTTTATCTTGGGGGGGCGTAATAAATTTGTTGGGCCTCCGAGGAACAGGTTCCAAAGTATCAGGAGATGCCCATGCCCTTCGAGCAACCAATTCCATTAGTGCATTGAAGGGTGGAGTCACCCAGGAGGTAGAGAGTTGAGACCCAAAGGCCTTCAGGAGCACTGACTCATCATCAGTAGGGCTAATGGACTGCCACTCACCCTTCTGCTTAAGGACTTCAAGGATATCAGAAAAGGAGATATCCTCCGAGGGGGACCATGGGGACCCTTCTGACTCCTCTAAATCGGTGTCTTATGTAATAGACTCCTGTGGAGAGTCCAAATGCCTCCTTTTGCAAAGTTTCTTCCTGGGAACCTCATCAGTGGGGGCTTCCGGTGAGGTCTCAGTAGAACATGGGTCACCCAATGAGGCTACCGGATGCTCTGGGTCTCGACTCTTTACAGGGACCTGTGATGCAGAGGCAGAAAGCGGCACTTTAGAGGAGGAGGAGGAAGGCACTGATGATGTTGGAGTCTTGGAAGACGCAACCCTCCTCATAGCATCGAAGGCTCCACTGCTCCGACGCGAGGAAGCAGCCTGTTCCGAAAAAGACGACAACCTCCCCGGTGCTGACACAGTGGGCTCCGACCCAGAGGAAGGAGCTGAACTCATCCGCGCCGAAGCTCCGAGGGGAAGGGTCAGAACTGACACATTGGTTCGACTCTCCAATGAGTACAATAGTTTGAAAAACAAAAACTGAAAACAAAACCATAAAAGAAAAAAAAAAAAAAAGAGAGAGAGAGCAAAACAGCAAATCTGTATGTGTTTTGTATTGCTTTTTTGTGCTTATTATCTGGTATTAGACCAGTTTTGTCTTGGACAGGAAATGATGTGATGGGCAATTAATGAGATTAAGTATTTATTGCAGGGTTATCACTGTTTTTTGTAATGTACGACTGATGAAAGCTACAAGCTGAAACCGGTCTGGTTCGTAGAATAAATCTTCACGCTCCCAAGGTGCTGCTCTTTTTTTGATGTTTGCTACAGTTTGTCTGGCCCATGCACCTACCGTACTTGCTAGCCTGCCTCTCTCTGACTACATGTATTTTGCTGGCTGTTGGTGTGAGGAGTGCTGAAGCAGGAGCCATTTTGTGGCGTTCGAAGTCAGTAGAGGAGGTTTCCTCACTGGGTGGTTTGCAACCTGTTATTTTCATCATCCTGTTCATTTATATGTGCGCCCTGCCTTCTATCTGGTTGGTTTGGTCTGACTAAGGATTGTCGTATATTCGATGGGGGCGATTGCCTTTTCTTTTTCATCAACAGGATTTATTTTTGCAGTATTGGAAGGGGATGACTCATCTACCTTGTGAATCAGTGTTTTCTAATATCCGAGCATTCAGTATGGTCGTTGGGTCCTTTACATGCAAAGTCTTGCTGAACTAACATTCTGTTTGTAATATGTCTGTTTTACCTACAGAGGGTGATTTATCGACTACATTTTTCGAGTTAGTGTTTTTTGATTCACCTAATTTTGTTCTTCACTGAGGCTTTAGCATTGCTTTTGGCCTAATTTTGCTTGTGGCTATATTTTTTTGGTCTTAGTGACACACTCTTTTTCTTGGCCAATATTTGGAGGGGCTTTTGAAATCACAACAAGGGCCGCTCTCAGATTGGGCATGGTTTGGTGTATCAACCAGTGTTTGTGATATCGGGGATTATTCGGACATACGTTCTGACATTGACTGTATTGATTTGGGCTCATGGGCCATACTTGAATAGATTACGATCGATGAGGACTGCACTAGCGAAGGTTTATGTGCAAACAGGGAGAATAAATACTCTGAGGACTGGTTTCTAATTCATCAAGGCAGACTTCATGAACTATAAGAACTCATTTTGGTGCATGTTTGCAGATACGCTGATTATACATTTTTGGTCCGGGACTATAATTACTTTGGCAGAGTTTCAGAAATGGTTTACATTTATGTATATATTTATTCCATTTAGTTATATTTGTACCATTCAGACAGATGTTGCCTTTGTTATTAAGCAAATAACGAGCATTTAGCCCATATTGGGGCGGAGAGAATCAGGGTCTGTTTTCACTTCACACAAAGTTTTACATTAATTAATCGGCCTATTGCTGGAGAAAACATTCTTTTTTGGTCTGATGTTCAAACAGATGTCGAACGGAACATTTTGAACCATTTTTTCTCCTTTTGTAGCTGGGTTGGTACCAGTCATTTTTTATGGGCCTACAAACTGATTTTTGTATGTAGTGGTTCACATTCATTACAGGCATTTTTCTGTTATTTACACAGGGATTCAATGTATGATTTTTACATAACAGTTCATCTTTTCCTGGTTTACCATTCTGATCTTTATGTTAAGAATGAGCCTATATGGTTGTGACTGGGTGCCAGTGACTATTCGGTGGGTCTACACATTCTAGCATAGACTGTTGGGGGAAACCACAAATTGTGTTTTTCTAATCATTCTTGACAGACTCAGGACTAGGAGAAGCAAATTCGGGAAACCACTACAGAATTATCACATTTTTTAACATAGCATCTATTTATCCAGCTTATTAGCTTGGACATTGCTATTTAGGGGATTGTGAGCTTTCTACATCACATTGGAATTTATTACATATGGGGCCAGACTTCCACACACTTCATCACAAGTGGATAACAGGATGACACTTGGTTAATGGGTTGTTCATTTATCTTTAGGGCAACGACTGTGTGGTGACAGGACATTATTAATATTGGTCATCACATATTTGATAACAGAGAAATGTGTACTCATATGTAGTTAGAAGGTTCCTTGCCAGAAAACTTTTTCATTACTGGGGGACAGATTAGTCAACAGTCATTACATCGTTTTGCCTAAGAACATGTGTATGTTCATCCCTCCCACTGGTTGGCATGTATAACTACATTTAACTGGTGAATCTTATAATATAATATATTCTTTTGGTTTTGGATTGCTGACTTGCATATTCTGTGTGGATTTTCCATGTGCCCTCTTGGGTAAATCAGGGTAATAGTTTTTTACCCCTTTTTTTGATCCTATTAGCCAACATTTACATTCCTTTGTGACCCACATGGGGTTAATGTAACAGTTTATTGTATCAGATAATCAGGTTCAAGTATAGGGGGATCATTTCCTAGCACCCTTGACAGTCTGCTCAAGAGACGTCATATAGCTTCTATTTTGGTATTATTACATCACAGTTGACTAACAGAGTTTTCAGGGTGACTGAAGCAAATTAGCAACTTATGGTCATGGATCTTAACAAGCTGCTTCAGGGCCTTTGTGCAGATAAGGATGATATTTATGTATTTGGAATTAAACCTATGGATGAGGGCTCAAAGGAGAACAGCCAGAGTGATCCAGATGAAGGTTGTAATTTGCTATTCACACAGCTTGGCAAGAAGGTCAAGACTTTACGTACCAACATTTGGCACTTAAAGCTTTTTAAAGCATATCAAAATCAAAATATTACCCCAAGGGGTTTAAGGACTAAATTACAGACATTAGTTAAGCAAGACTGATGACATATTATTAAGAGAATGGAACATGGCACAGCAACAGGCGTCCATGTCCTTTGTTAATATTTTAACGTCTTATTATGCAAGAACAATTGAGGTCAACATTTGTGATGTTCAAAAAATATGTGGGTGGTTTGCAACCTGTTATTTTCATCATCCTGTTCATTTATATGTGCGCCCTGCCTTCTATCTGGTTGGTTTGGTCTGACTAAGGATTGTCATATATTCGATGGGGTCGATTGCCTTTTCTTTTTCATCGACAGGATTTATTTTTGCAGTATTGGAAGGGGATGACTCATCTACCTTGTGAATCAGTGTTTTCTAATATCCGAGCATTCAGTATGGTCATTGGGTCCTTTACATGCAAAGTCTTGCTGAACTAACATTCTGTTTGGAATACGTCTGTTTTACCTACAGAGGGTGATTTATCGACTACATTTTTCGAGTTAGTGTTTTTTGATTCACCTAATTTAGGGACTGTCTAATTTCTGCAAAATTAGCTACCTTATGTTTGCTGTGGTAAGCCACGCCTTAACCATTATTATGTTGTAGGATATAGGGTGGGGGGGCTAATTTATTGCATTTTTGTGAAGTCATTTGCCTTATTATCTGCTGCATGTGTCAGGTTCAGCTGCATGCAAAAAAAAATTGTCCAACAGCATTTCTTCTGCTATAAACTCGTGGGTTGTGTTTGTTTTAGTATTAAATGCCCCTTAGGTATACAGCCTCTTTAGCTGTCAAATTGCTGGTTTCAGGTCATCACTTACTCTCTTCATCATCATTGTGCAAGACTTGCACAGTGCTGTGTAGGTTACTCAAGCCTTGTTATATTACACTCCTAATGTCAGTTTAAATTGTGTTATTCTTTTCTTTATTCTCTTTTAATGCCGGGGACTTTTATTTGTGCCATATTTACCACTCCTGCCTGCATGGCCCAGGCTGTGGCTGAAAGAGTTCACAGACTAGTTCACTTACCCTAGTAAACAAATAGTTCTATTGCAGATAACTGTGTGATTTGAATCCCATGCCAAGACAAAAAGGATCTTGTCACTTTCATGGAAGTCAGGTAGAAAAAAAAGGATACACAGTGAGGCAAGGTTCTTTACAGACCAAGACTTCTCAGCTACAGCACAATGGAAAAGGGTTGCTTTCCTAACAGCTATAATAGCCTGCAGAACTTGTGGTACCATAGTTTAACTACTGTACCCAGCACAGATTACTTTTTTCTGCATGAGCAGTCTTTTACTGACGTGCAGGAAGACCTTTATATCACTGAAAAGAAATAACAGACCTACATATGTGAGGAATAGGGAAAAGCTGCATCATCATCATCAGGACACGGGACTGATGAGCAGCCAGTGTGTCAGTCAAAAAGAATCCAGTGATCTCCTTTCCATTATTCAAGTGGAAAATGGAGCTTAGGGAATACGCAGCATTCACTGTGGAGAGCAAGCCACTGAATGTGAATAGCAAATAGCAGAATGGTATGCAGATCTACAACTGTTAGTATTTTATAACTGTTAAGGAGAACTAAAATAAGTTGGGTGGATCAATCTATGATAGACTTAATTTGGCATGACAGAGCATTATAGCAGGACAGAGAAGCAGATAGCTGTTCAAAAGAAAGAAAATTTCAACTAAGTGCTCGGAAATTGGACTTGGAAAAATAAGACTGGTTGATTTATTATACAGAGCAAATGCAAAGTTACAGCAATCTGTGGAATGGGAGGTTAAAATAATTTGCCTGCATGGACATTTGAAAGTATATCATGTGACATGAGTGATACTGGAAGTTCGACTGGGCAACTGAATGCTCCCTTTTAATTTTTCTGAAAGTATGAGTAAGGTAAAGGGAGGGCAAAAATGACAGTAAGTGCGTTAATACTTTACAAATATAAAAACTGTGGCATTGAAACATGAAACTGAACATGTTAGTGCTAGCTGTATACTTTTAACTATACAGACACATCTTCCTGAGATAGTGCAATAGTTGAAATTATTTTCTTATCTCTTCTCCCTTGTGTACAAGGGTCTATATCATGAGATCGATATCTTAAAATGTCGACTCTCAGTTGTTCAACACGAAAATGTTGAACTCCAACTTTCCCGAACAGCCAAATCACCGATTTCTTTCCAAAGGAAAGAAATTGGTTGGCCGTTCTGTTACACCTGCTCTTTCCCTGACTGTAGTGCTGTCTCAGAGTTAGAATATTTAGTTAGGAGGGGGGGGGGGGGGGGCACAGCCCCCCACTTAAATATGTTTGTTTTTGTGTGGTGTTGGTGTTTGGCCAATTGATCAGTGATTTGGCTGTTCGGGAAAGTTGGAGTTCGACATTTTCGTGTCAAACACCTGAGAGTCCACATTTTAAGATGTCGATCTCATGATAAAGACCCGGGTATAAAGCAGTGATGGCAGATGCTTACATAATTACGGTGCATGGGCTGCTATCTATACCTTGCCAGTGGTAAACCTAGATACAGCAGACGAAAATAGGATGGATTAAAAATGTACTAAATTTCCAACAGATGCTGAAAAGGGTTTGGTGTTCTGAGATTATTCCCATATGGCAAATCTTTTCCATCTACTACAATACTCTCTACACATACAAGATTTCTGGGAAGCTGCAAGGATGTGGACCACATCCATAGGAAGGCATGTATCCTATACCATCACTGAAATTGCAGAAATCAAGCAGTTAGCTTCAGATTAGGAATGTCCACAATGAGGTTTCCTGGAAGAGTGAGTGATGAGATCTGACAGCAGATTGAGGAGCAAAGGAGGCTCCTTCTAGAAAGGTTTGAAGAGGGGAAAATCATATCTGTCTGGGCCAAAACAGGGCTACGAGGATAACTGTGGCCCTGTCCTGAATAGCTTTTTGTATGAATTTGGTCATGAGTGAAACGGGATAGGCATAAAGTAACCTTGGGACAGTGTGTACTCAGGGTTCTGTCCCTGATGAGAAAGAATGGCAAAATAACTGCTGCACTAAATGTTCTCAGGAGATGCAAACAGATCACAGCTGCAACTGAAAATGTTCTCTGCAGTTGCTGGATTCAGCGACCACTCATAAGGCAACAGGAGTATTATGCTCAGCCTGTCCACTAGATCATTGCACTTTACAGGAATGTGAGTTGCAGTTAGAAACCAGTTAGAAGACATTGCCCACTGCCACACTATCATGACATCATGTCAAAGTGAATAAGATCTAGTGCCCCTTGCATATTTATGCACCAGGTTACTGTCATATCGTCCATGTTGGTGTGAATGGCCTGAGATGTAAATCCCTGGACTACATGAAAAGAGACATGGAGGAGCTGTCCGATCTTGTAGCCCAGGCAGGTATGACCCTAGCCCCGAGTAGCATCCAGCCATCACCCAGAATGATACCACAGTAAAAGGACAAAATGATTGACTTCAACAATTGGCTAAGCTTCTGGTGTCATTCTAAGGGGATCCAGTATCTCTCTGCCTGGGACGATATGATCGACAAACCACGATGCTTTGCCAGAGATGGCCTGCACCTGTCGCCCTTGGGATTCCGGATACTGGATAAGGCTCTTGCCACCTCCATAGTGCCTTTTTTAGGCAAAATTCAAATGACAAATTCACCACCGTAACAGGTACAAGCAAGCAAAATATGAGGGTAATGCTACCTAATGCTAGAAGTCCAAACCTCAAAATGCACTCAGTCGAGGCACTCCTTAAAATGGAGAACATTGACATCTGTGCAGTGACAGAGACCTGGTTCAAGGCTTCAGAGGGCACCCCTGCATTACCAGGCTATAATCCATACCACACCTTTTGGCCACCTCACCTGGACCGAAGCACTAAAGGTGGAGGCATGTCCATATTCATTAAGGATAGCCACACCTCCAGGCTAGCTGCTCAGCATAATGCATCCGAGATTATCCAAGTGCAACTAACTCTGGGCAAGACTGCAATCCAAATTGTAGCTTTCTACAGATCCCCCACCATGCCCCAGGATTCCCACTCCTCATTTCTTGATACACTGGAAAATATTAAGGGTACAAGCTAACACCATAATAATGGGCAATTTCAACTACCCCACCATTAACTGGGAAAACTACTCATGTACCAACTCTTGTGCTCAACGTTTTCTGGAATTCATAAATTCCAACACCTTGGATCAACTTATCCACACCTCCATCAGGGGCAGCAATATCCTAGACCTGGTCATTACCAACATGGGCAACTGGTGTTCCACACCAGAGGTCAATTCCTCGTTGGTCAGATCCAACCACAAGCAAATCACTCTAGACATCCACATCCCACCCCCATTAGGGAAACCACAGTAAAAAATTTCTCCAAAGCCAACTTCACACTTCTTAAGACAGAAGTGGCAAACTTCACGACACCCATGCAGATGGACAATAGAGGTACGACTGCTGAATCCTACACAAATGCACTTTATAAGCACTTACATGAGTGCATGGATTGTGCAATCCCTAACAGAACCAAGATGCTATCCTCCAAAAAAAGGAAGCCAATCTGGTAGTCCCCTGCTATAAACAAACTCTACAACAGAAGAAAGAAACTGTTGCAAAAAAAAGAGTAAAATCCCATGATTGGAGGAACTCCGTGGTCAGCCTCAGTAAGAAGCTGAGATCCCTCATAAAATCCTCCAAAGCTAGTTACGAAAACAAAATCGCCATGGATTCTAAAGACAACCACAAAGCATTCTATAGCTATGTCAAGAATCTCAATGGCAACACTCAGATCTGCTCTGAGTTACAGCACAATGGCACTAAATATACAGAACCAACTAATATTGCCAACATCCTGGCAGATAGGTTCAATGCTAACTTTAGCCCTCTCTCATCCCCTAAAGGGCCTATTTCTATACCGGAAGAATGCAAAGTTCCTGTAATCACAGCTGCACAGGTAAAAAAACACATTCTCCAAAGCTAAGAACACAGCATCCATGGGACCTGACAACATCCCAGGCTGTGTTCTACATGAACTACAGAACAAACTGGCACTCCACCCAAGTACCATGTTCAATCATAGCCTCACCTCAGGCTTTGTGCCCACTGAATGGCACACAGCAACAGTTATCCCACTCCACAAATGGGGAGCCACCACGGACCCAGAGAACTACTGCCCCATTAGCCTGACGAGCCTGGTCTGCAAGGCTATGGAATGTATCATCATGGAACTTATAAACAATGACATTGGTAATTTCCAAACTATGGACCCTACTCTGTTTGGGTTTATAAAAGGCAGATCATGTCTCCTAAACCTGATAGACTTCTTTGAAGCGGTCAACAAAGCCACAGATGACGGTAAGGTGGTTCACACAGCCTATCTGGATCTCGCCAAGGCTTTCGACACCATCCCCCACTCTGGAATTACAGATAAACTCACTAAACTGGGTATAAATCCCTATGGCACAAGATGGGTTGCCAACTGGCTCACTGACAGAACCCACACTGTGAAAGTAGCAGACTATAAATCCAACTTCAAACCAGTGACAAGTGGAGTACCACAGGGTTCAGTCCTAGGTCCTCTCCTGTTTGGTACCTACTTCTCTGAAGTGCAGGCTAACACAGAAGGTCTTTGGCTAACAAAGTTCGCAGATGACTGCAAACTAGGAGCCATAATCAAAACTCCTAACGATGTGGACATCCTACAAAATGGCCTTACTGAGACAGATGCCTGGTGTCAAAGCCATGGCCTCAAGCTCAATGCCAAAAAGTGCATTGTCATCCCTTTTGGTAAAAACTCTGTACCCATGAACTACCACATAGGCGGTAGTCTACTTAGCACTGAAAGTGTGATAAGAGACCTTGGGACACAGGTGGACAGTAGTCTCTCCTTTGATAATCACATCGCCACAGTAGTCAGGAAATCCTTCTACATGGCACACCTCATCACAAAAGGTTTGTCATCCAGGAAAAAAAGAGGTCATTGTTCCCCTCTGCTCATCACTCATTAGACCCATTATAAAGTACAACGCCCCTTTTGGTATGTACCTCACAAGACATTTACAACAACTGGAAAGGCCACAGAAATACCTCACAAAGAGGATTACCGGCCTCAAACAGATGCCCTCAGCCTCTCCACAGGCTACATGCCCACAGAATGGTGCACAGCAACGGTTATCTCTCTCCAAAAAGGAGAGGCCACAACTGACCCTGGTAACTATCGCCCCATAAGCCTGACTAGCCTGGTCTGCAAGGCTATGGAGTGCATCATCATGGAATTCATTAACAAAGACATTGGGAACCTCCAAACACTTCACCCGACCCAGTTCAGCTTTGTTAAGGGCAGATCATGCCTACTAAACCTGGATGACTTCTTCGAGACAATCACCAAGGCCACAGATGAGGGAAACGTGGTTCACAAAGCCTACCCTGACCTCGCCAAGGCTTTCGACACCATTCCCCACTCGGGTAGTACAGAAAAACTCACCAGCCTGAACATAAACCCCTACGTCACAAGATGGGTTGCCAGCTGGCTTACAGACAGAACTCACACGGTAAGAATAGCGGGCTCCAGGTCTGACTCTAAACCAGTCACAAGTGGTGTCCTGCAAGGCTCAGTCCTGGGACCCCTACTGTTCGGCATGTACTTCTCAGAAGTACAGGCAAACACAGGAGGACTATGGCTAACCAAGTTCGCCCATGACTGCAAACTGGGAGCCATAACTGACTCTCCGGCTGACATGGACATCCTCCAAAAGGGCCTTACTGAGATGGACACCTAGTGTCAAAGCCATGGCCTCAAGCTAAATGCCAAAAAATGCATAGTCATCCCATTTGGGAAAAACAAAACACCCACGAATTACCACATAGGTGGCAGCCCCCTTAATACAGAAGAAATAATAAGAGATCTGGGGACCCAGATAGATAGTAATCTCTCATTTGACAATCATATTGCCAAAGTAGTTAGGAAAGCCTATCTAATTACTAAAGGGTTCGCATCTAGAAATAAAGACGTTACAGTGCCCCTCTCTACTAGTCACTCATTAGACCCATCATAGAGTACAATGCCCCATTTGGGATGTACCTCACAAGACACTTCCAACAGCTGGAAAGACCACAAAAGTACCTCACCAAGAGGATTACTGGTCTCAAACATATGCCCTATGCGGCCCGACTGAAAAAACTCTGGCTGTACTCAGTGGCATATCGCTTACTCAGAGGTGATCTCTGCCTAACTGACAAAGCCATGTCCAACTCAGAACTGATGGCATGCTCCACCTAAAGAAATCCAAGTCACTGCGAGCCACTCGCTCTAGTGAGCTAAACAGAACATGATGGAGGGATAGATTCCTGTCACAGAGACTCCCCATGCTTTGGAACAAAATTCCAAATTACATCATGCAGGGCCCCTCACTAACACTCTTCAAGAGAAACCTTGATGAGTGGATGGGTAACAGAAAATACACCCCTGGGATCACTTCATTGTCTCTACTTGACAAAGGATCAGTTAATTAATCAATGGGGCGGCAAAAGCCAACACACTCTAGCTAGGCTTATAAATGCCCTTGGGCAGATAGCCTAGTACCTACCTATGAACCTACGCAGACCGTCTCAAAAAACTCCAGCTTTACTCTGTCGCATATCCCCTACTCAAAGGCGATATCTGCCTAACATACAAAGCTATGTCAAACCCAGAGCTGTTGGACATGCTCCACATAAAGAAACCCCAATCCCTCTGAGCTACACGCTCTAGGGACCTAAACCTTGTCACCACAATAAACAGAACATGCTGGAGGAATAGATTCCTGTCCCAGAGACTTCCCATACTCTGGAAAAAACTACCTATCTATATCAAACAAAGCTCCTCATTAGCACTCTTCAAGAAAAATCTTGATGATTGGATGAGAGATAGGAAATTCACCCCGGGGAGCACTTCTGTGGCTCTGCTTGACAAGAGCACAGGAAAATAATTTTCTTGGGTGGCAAAAGCCAGGGTACCATTTGGCTAGGCTTATATAGTCCCTAGGGCCAACAGCCTAGTACCTACCTATGAACCTATATATGTTTATCACTCCTAGGAGAAGACAGTCCTGTAGCTCCCACAACACAAAAACTGCCCTCATCTCCAGGATATTTATGTGAAGACAAGCCTCTGAGTCTGACCAAAAATCTTGGACCATTCTCCCTTCGCAATGTCACCTCCCTCCTGAGAGAGGATGGTTCTATAGTGACAGCTGCTGTTGGAGAGAGGACCTGGAAAGGTCTGCCTGCATACATCTAAAGAGAATGAAGTTACCTGCTTAAATAAGTTCTTAACGACTGAGTTAGTATGATGGGTTTAGATAAGGAATCATAATTATGAGACCACGGTGACTGCAGCAACCATTGTAGAATCCTCATGTGGTAATGACATACCTCTCAACCATACTGAATTCTTTGGAATTTCCCAGTTTTGAAGGCAAAATAAAAGGATGCCACAAATGCCTGAGTGGCACCTTCAAATCCAGATTTTTTTTTTTTATCTACAATGTTTTTTTAATGATGACATCATCAAGATTTGCCAGCATATCCTGCAAAGTTATCAATGTGCAGGGGCAAACATGATGATATCAGTATCGAGGGACACTGACTTCCTGTTGGATAGCTTAAAAAATGAAATTGTATGGCCACAGCCGACGTCAACTTGCAGCTGCCAGCCAAAGAGGATGTCACATTGATATCTTGTGTCTGTGTAACAATGTCGTCATGTCATAAGGAGGATGAAGAAGACTACTTGTACTGGATAGGCGAATGTGATGCTCTGAGGGGATTTGGTTTGGGAGGGAAATAGCCAAGGTAACACAACAGAAGCTAGTCTACTAGCCTAGTAAACTTTTGCAGAGTGGCTGAGACCAACACCACAGGGCAAATATGTTAGAATAATAATCTGTTTATAACAGAAAGTCATGTCTGTCCCAAAGGTGGTACTGGAAGAATGTTTTATGATAAAGTATTCTTTAAGCTAGCATGTATTGAGAAAATGTTTTTGCTGCTCCCAAAATACATAAATTTGTCACTAAGCCTCCTTTTCATAGATAAGCACTAAGCTACTTGCCACTATGGGCCATTTTAAGCCAAGCCAATTTCCATTTCAAAGGTGAGACTCAAACTCTGTACTTTGTATATGAAAGGTGAACAACTTTACCATTATACTAGTACCCTCCCCACAAATTTAACAAGGCTTGAACCCTGGACCTTCAGAACTCACACCATAAAGCAAAGTACTAGTGCCATTTTATGACTCTAGACCACACCTCTCAAATTCCTAATGGAAGAAATCTGTATAAAGACTTAAATAATGGGGGGCAAAGTCCTAGAAATTGGAACAGATTTTAGACATTGTCCTTAAAAAGTCAGTATGTTGCTAGAATGACAGGTTTTGTGTTAGCTTGCTTTTTTCTCAAGAATATTTGTTGTTTTATATCTTGTCTGTTCTTCAGTTTGCATTTCAATGTTGGTATCCTACAATTTCAGTGAAGTGGGTGAGGTTACACAATTATGTATGCAAACTGTATGCTAATCAGCATCCAGATTTTTGGCCAGTTGTATCTACTTTTCATGGGCCTTTGTCCAGATTTTTCATATTTCCAGGTTGAGCGGTATGGGTAACAAGCAAACTGCACCATCAGAATCGATGATGCCATGAGGCCCAACCCCCTCAAGATCAACAATACCAGAGGGTGATCGAACTCCAGGAGATTTTGTATCGCATTCCTCAAAGATGCAATTCTGTCTAGCGGACAAGCGATCAGAGTTACAGTCGTCTCTAAATAGCATCCCAGAAAGACTAAATGTTGAGAGGAAGTTAGGTTGAATTTCCCCAAATTTACTGAAATGCCTAGGGAAACACAAAGGTGAAGCTGATAATCCCTTGCTTGTAGATAAAGAAAAATGTTGAATCCCTGAAGACACAGATGAGCTGTGACTACCACCATGCATTTGTTGAACACCCTGGGGTCTCAGATGAGAACAAATGTCAGGGCACTGAATCAGAAATGACTAGCTCCTAAAGAGAAGCACAGAAATCTCCTAGAGAGTCTACCTCTGTTTTTATGTGGAAATCTACAGAGCACATCCATTCATTCTTTGGAGACACACTAGAACTGAATGCACTGAGACTACTTAAACTTGGGTTTTTTGACATAATTGTTTAGGATCCTGGGTCCAAAATGTGCTAGAGGTCCTTCTTTTTCTTTGAAAGCAAAAATAATCATGAATAAAATTCTGACCAAATCTGGACTGCCTGGATCTCAAGGATGGCTCTTGTTTGCAGAAGGAAGTGAGCCTACTGCATAGTGGCCTTTGCCAAATATGAGGGAGATAACACAATGGAGGATAAGGGGGTGGGAAAATTTTCAAAAAATGGAAGTCAATAACCTCTGGATACAATCCCTCATACCCATTTGACCCTTGTGAGAGCAAACCGCAAAGGGATATGTGTCCCCTCACTACCAACAGTCTGGCAAACCTTCAGGTATTCCACAGATGTCTGTCAGAGAAAGAAAAGATAAAACTGAAGACCACAGATGAAGAATCCACTTAAAACACCAGTTTATTGCACCTCTAATGCTTCGGCAACCGCCTTAAAGGAGTATAAAACATCACATAACTTACACAGTTTATATACACTAATACATCTAACAATTAAACAAGCAGCCTAAACCAATTAATCAATAAACATTAAAAAACACTTAATACTACTTTCTCATCAGATAAGAAGCCTCCAGTTACATTCCACATTCAAACCCTGAGGAAATAAAGTGTCATATTTCAAAATGAAAATACTTTCTTTATATAACAACTTCTTTTTATACAAATCATCAGAAAATACACCCTTCATAATATGTTCTAAGATAGTGGCTTGTAACCCATTTGGATTAGAATTGTGAGCCAGCATAAAATGTTTACCAACAGGGCTATCTTCTTTATTATTTATAATATTCCTGACATGCTCCTGCAGTCTAGTTTTAAACTTCCCTTTACTTTCTCCTATATATACAAGGATAAGGGGGTGGGAAAATTTCCAAAAATGGAAGTCAATAACCTGTGGATACAATCCCTCATACCCATTTGACCCTTGTGAGAGCAAACCGCAGAGGGATACGTGTCCCCTCACTACCTCCAGAGTAGATCAGTCTGGCAAACCTTCATGTATTCCACAGATGTCTGTCAGAGAAAGGCCTGCAGAAACCCTGGTTTTGCAAACTGCCCTGGCCTCTGGGCCTGCTTCCATTGAAGTAGCCTCCTCTGACTCAGTCAACGCTGTCAAAAGAGGAGTCATACTGACAACAAAACCTATGAAACCAGAGTGAGCGAGGCCCCTTTTGGTTCCTGTCAAAAGGGCACAGAGAGGTCTTGAACTTCACTTCTACCACAGAGAGGGTCTTGCCATCCTGCATGTTCTTCTGCAGGGTTTCTTTCACTGTGGAACCAAATAGGGTGGTTCCTTCAGAAAGGACATTTGTGAAGGAGGCTTTAAAATTGTCCACAAAGTCATACAAACACAGCTATGCATGATGTCTCATTGCAATACCTACTCTGGCTGCTGTTCCTACTCCATCCACCACATTATGTAAATTGGCATGTGGTAAGGTTGGTAATACAAGACTTCCATCAACAGAGCGGCCTGGAGTGCTTCTATAGCAAGGGAGTAATGGGATTCTTCACAACAGATAAAACTTTATGAAACAGATACCAATGGAATCTTACAAGTGACACAGCGCACAGACCAAAGGCGCCAGTGGCATATCAATGCTTCCCCAATCTATTCATCACCTGGAAATCCTTATTTGGCAATAAAGAATCTTCAGACAACTCTTTTCTGGTAGCTGCCACAATTATAATGGAGTCTACAGGGAGTGTTTGCCCAGAAAGATTTATCTTTAGGAGGAGCAGAAATTTGTCAGGCTTCATTGGGACCAGCTCACAGGTGTGGAGTTCCTGTCCAGAATTCTTCACTGCAAACTCCAACAACTTGTCAGCAGGAGGGACTACCCAGGATGTAGAAGTGATACTGTGGGTCTATATTACATCTTCAAAAACTCTAATTATTGAATCACTAATCATCTAACCCACTTCAAACTCTCACTTTGTTGAACAGCCGTTTAACTGAAGCTTTTCATAGAGAAAAACACTGACTGTCCAATGTACTGCCCATCACAAAATTCTAAAAATTTAAAACCCACCCAAGTGGGGAAGGGGGCTGTACCCCCCCCAACTAAATATACCAACTCTGAGATCGCACAACAGTTGGGAAAAGGGCAAATTCCCGATGATGGCCAGCCGTTGTTTTTCCCTACGAAAAACTTTGATTAAATGGCCATTCAACAAAGTGACAGTTAGGTGGGTTCGATGAATAGTGATTAGATAATTAGAGTTTTCAACGATGTGATATAGACCCCATTCTGTATGCCACAGCAAGATGGACCAGTCAATGTAGATTCATTCTATATGCCTAAAATAATACTGCCTTGTCCTAAGAGGGAGATTAAGATGGCCAAGATCCCCTCTGCCACATGAATTCTAGAATCTCTCTGAAGAAGCGTGCTCAGGAGGGGATTGTAAGGAGCTCACTCCATCACCTGAGTTGTATCTGATGTGACTGACTCTGTTGGCGAGTCTAAATAACTTTGCAAAAGTCAACCCAAAGGACAGGGGATCATGGGTAGAGCCTGGAACCTGTGGATTCACCTTGCATGGTGAAGAAATTATCCTTCCCAACACTCAGAAAGCCGCACTAACTTCTAGTGCAGTCAGCACAGAGGAGGGAATTGGACTCAAAGTCTCAAAGGCCAACATCTCCAGTTGAAGCAACAGAGCCATCCATGTGATTCCTCAGCTCTTTGACTCAACATTGGTTTCAGCTGGAACAAAGTCTGATCCAAAACTCCTGGAGTCGTTGACACATGCATCAATGGTTTCTGGACCATAGGATCCAGGTGATAGTATGGATAAGAGAGGGTCGGAGCCAAAGGACGTACCAGTGAGGGTGCCTGGATGGGGTGAAGCGGATGGATCCAAATGGCTTTGGACCCAGTGGAGTCACATTGACCCCAATCTTTATCAATATCTTTAGAAACTTCTGTAAAAGGTGATCCAAGTCAACTTTCGAAGCACTCTTATAGAACCTGAAGGATCTTGTCAAGAAGGTGGAACAGGGTTGGGAAGCTGGCTGCTCTGTATTCTTAGAATCATGAATGGTTATTGGACACTGTATCTCCTGATCTGGTGGAAGGCTATAGATAGGGGTCCAACCAGGATGCTCTTCACTTCATCAGTCCATAAATAGCAGAGATTCTACTTGATACCTGGCTTCTGACTCTTCCTTTTCCTGATCTTCTGTTCATATGCAAACAGATAAATGAGTACCAGTTCTAATCAAACTTTGCAGAGAGTTGCATGGTCTCTCTTAAACGAGGTACTGGAAAACCTTTGGTTTGTGAGCGTAAACAGTAAGACAAAAGGAAGTGGAGGAAGGAGCATGGCATGAAATGGACTTCCCTCCCTCTCTCCCCCAACTTTGCTTGACAAAACAAACCACAGGCAATAGTGATAAGATAGAAGAGCAAGACTGTGCAGGTGGAAATGCAACAAATTTCTCAAAAGGTTACCCTGCTTTCAGTGGTTGTAAGAATGCTACTGGTGGAAAGGAAAGGCTTTGCAGTCTCTACTCTGCACCACCAAGCAAAGGTTCTCACAAGTGACACAGCACAGAGAGAAGTTCCACTAATACCACTGAATTATAATCTGACATCCGAAAGTATAGTTTTGTACCTACCATAAATGTAGATGTTCGAGTGTTCAGCCTGCTGCAGTCATCACACTTGGGTTATCCTGCCGTCAGGCAGTCCCGCAGTCGGCCTGAGTTCCAAAGTCTTGGTCTGGCGTTGGTTGCTGTTACTACTTCCCTGACGTCAGTGCGCCAGGGGTATATGAGGCATCCAACACCATTTTCTTCAGTTTTTCTTGCCCCAGATGTCAGGTGCCCCCAATAGGTAGGCAATATATATATATATATATATATATTGCTATATAAAAAAGTACATATAAAAATAAAACTATACCTTCAGGCACAAGCAAATACACCACAGAGGTTGAATAGGATAGAATGTTACAGATAAGTCCAGCTAGTTCAGAGGGGATGGAGGGAGGGTAACCTGGACTGCAGCAGGGTGAACACTCTAACATCTACATTTATGGTAGGTACAAAACTGTACTATGTTCATCGTGTTACCCTGCTGCAGTCATCACACTTGGGATGAATCCCAAAGCTAAGGATGGGTGGTGGAGTTAAACAGGGTTAGAAGAAGCTAGTAGGCCCTGCAAAACTGCAGGGGCAAAACCAGCTCTAGTCTTAGAATATAGAGGTAAGTGATAGTGTTTGGTGAAGGTGTGCACTGAACTCCAAAAGTTGCAGCTTCCAGAATATCCTTGCTTGGCACCCCCCTTAGAAAGGCTGCTGATGTAGCTGTAGCCCTGGTGGAGTGGGACCTAATGTTAGCAGGTACCGGTTTCCCATGATGTGTGTAGCAGAAACGTATGCAATGCCCTATCCATTTTGAAATGGTCTGTTTTGAGATAGCTTTCCCTTGTGATCCTGCATCATAGGCTACAAAGAGCTGGTCAGATTTTCTGAAAGTTTTATCCAAGTAGTAACGTAATTGCCTGTGAATGTTCAAAGAGTGCAGGAGTCTTTCTCCTTTGTTCTGGGGATTTGGGAAAAAGGTGGGCAAATGAATGGTTTGGTTTAGGACCACACTGGATACCACCTTTGGCATAAAGAAAGGGTTAGTTTGTAGAGAGACTCTGTCTTGATGAAAAATGAGGAAAGGCTCCATTGCCATTAGTGTGCCTGTAGCACTGAGACTCTTCTAGCTGAAGTTATTGCTAGTAGCAGGGCAGTTTTCCATGAAAGAAATTTTAAATCAGCTGAAAAAGCTGGTTCAAAAGGCGGCAGTGTAAGCTTTTCCAGAACAAAGTTGAGATCCCAAGTAGGTGTTGGTGCTCTCCTGGGCGGTCTTATGTTCTTAGCTCCTCTGAGGTACTGTCTTAGGAGTGGATGTGAAAATAAAGGAGGATCCGTGTTGTAATGAGCAGAAATTGCTGAGGCGTGGATCTTAATAGATGAAAAGGAAAGTCCTTTGTGCAACATCTCAGTTAAATATTGTAGAATCTGACGAATGTTTGGGACAAGGGGATTTTGGCCTTTAGCCTGGTTCCAGGCGCAAAATCTTTTCCATTTGTCTGAATATGTTTTCCTGGTGCTGGGCCTCCTGGCCTCCAGAATGACATCCATAACAGCTTTGGATAGAGGTGTTGGCTGGTTGTTTAGGTAATTTGCCATGCGGCCAGGTTTAAAGTCTTGAGCTGGCTGTGTAGAATCTGATTGTCTTGCTGGGTGAGCAGATGAGGAATTTGTGGTAAAATCCATGGTGGGCCATGGGCCATGTTCCTTAGAATTGGATACCAGTGCTGGCGTGGCCAGTCTGGTGCAATGAGTATCATTTGTGGCCTCTCTAATCTGACTTTCAGCAGTACCTTTGCTAGAAGAGGCAGTGGAGGAAAGGCATACACTGTTAATGTTTTCCAACTGAATGAGATGGTGTCCACTTTCCAAGCTTGTGGATGGAATGTCCCTGTGCAAAATTTTTGAAGTTGGTAGTTTTGGGGGTTGGCAAACAAATCTTTGTCTGGGCGTCCCCATTTTTGAGTTATCATTGCAAATACTTGTGGATCTAGTTTCCACTCGTGGGGATCCATGATGTTTCTGCTTAGGTCGTCTGCCAATGTGTTTTTCTTTCCTGGCAGGAATTGTGCTTGTAATTGAACTTGGTAAGACAGTGTTGTGTTCCACAAGGTCATTGCTTGCCTGCATAGAGGGTAGTAATGTGTGCCCCCTTGCTTGTTTATGTACCACATTACTGTGGTATTGTCCATCTTTATTATTAGTTGTCCTGGGTGTAAGAGGTCCTTGAAAGCTGTTAGGGCATTCTGTACTGCTAGCATTTCTTTTTGATTGATATGCAGATGCCTTTGATCTGTAGTCCATTTGCCCTGAATGCACTGTCCTGCCATGTGTGTCCCCTAGGCATAGTCCGATGCATCTGTTGTCACAGTTTGCCTGGCTGTGGGTAAGGTGAAAGGCTGACCCTTGTTGAGGTGACACATGCCTGTGCCCACCATAGAAACTCCTATTGAAGGCAGGGAATGAGTGGTATCATTGTTTCCAAGCTGTGGATGTGCTGAGTCCATACGCTTTTCAGGTACCATTGTAGTTTCCTCATATGCAGTTTTGCAAATGGTATTAGTAGTATGCAAGATACCATGAATCCCAAGGCCTGCAGAATTTTTCTTTCAGGGAGTTGGGTCTTTGTTGCCATTATTTTGAAGTACTGAGTCAGCTTTGTTGCTTGTCTGGCGTGAGATAAGCCATCTGTGCCGTTGTATTCAAGCTGGCACCCAGGAATATTATGTTTTGTGAGGGCACTGATTTTGATTTATTTTCGTTTACTGTGTACCCTAGGCAACTTAGAAGGTGTTTGACAAATGCCAGATGCTTTAAAAGAATGTCCTTGCTTTCTGCTTGAATAAGGCAGTCATCCAGGTATGGGTATATTTGAATTCCTCTTTGTCTGCAGTATGCAATTACTGGTGCCAGGCATTTTGTGAAGACCCTGGGTGCAGTAGATAAGCCAAAGGGCAGTGCAGAGAATTGATAATGGGTTGAACCTGCAATGAAGCGGAGGTATCTTCTGCAATTTTGTCTGACAGGGACATGCAGGTATGCCTCCTCGAGGTCCAATGTTACTACCAAGCATTCTTGCCCAGCATGGGAAGAAGCTGCTGTAGTGCTAGCATCTTGAATTTTGGTACTTGTAGATAGATGTTCAGAACTGAAAGATCCAGAATGGGTCTCCATGCTTTGTCTTTTCTTGGGACTAGAAAGAGTCTTGAGTAAAATCCTTGTCCTTGCTCCTGTGTAGGTACCTGTTGAATGGCTCTCATGTCCATGAGAGCTGTAATTTGTTTTTGTGCCTCTGCCCATTGATTTGGTGGCAGATTTGGCATTCCTTTTATCCTTGGCAAGGTATGAAAGTGGAATCTGTATCCTTGTGAGACAATGTTTAGGACCCATTTGTCTTTTGTGATGATGTGCCAGTTGTCTGCAAAAAGTGCTAATTTTCCTCCCAAGGGAGCTGCCAAGAGAGATTTGCTTGATAGTTTGAGGATTGAGTCATTGTGTTTGTCTTCTGCTAGCTTGGGGCCTGTCTTCTCCTCCTTTCTGGGTAGCAGTACCCCATTGGCGAGGTTTGTAAGGGCCTTGTGACTGACCTCTGCCATCTGTCAGAAGCTGGAAAGGACCAGTTTTTTGTTGGCCAATTTCTGCTGAAACGAGGGGGTTGTACCTGTAAAAAATCCTTGACTGTCTGCATAGACTTTGCCTTATCCACCATTTTCTTTAAACCTCTTCTGCTTTGACACCAAATAATACATCCTGCTGTAAAGGTGCATCCAATCATTTTGCTTTAACATGATCAAGGTAGGGTTTGTTCTTTTAACCAAGCATGTCTACGTATGACAGACCCAGTAACAGCTGCTCTACAGGAAGCTCCCAATGAATCAAATCCATATTGTAAAGTATGTTTGCCCACCTGTTCAGCTGCATGCAACAGATCCTGCATTTCCTTGAATTCAGACTGTTCAGAATGTGTGCTCATTTTTTGTTTTAATTGAGACATTAGGAATTGCTGATATTTCAGCATGTGAAACTGACAATTTAATGCTCTCATAGCCAGAGTAGCTGAGGTGTATATCTTCTTTCCCCATCTATCTAGGGCTCTGGAATCCCTTTCAGAGGGCACAGGATTTTTACCATAGAAGCTTTAGCCCATTTGGGACCCTGGGAAATTGTTTCTGGGTCAGCCACAGTGCTTTTATAAAGGAATTTGTGTGAGTCAGGTACTCTGTAGTACCTGTCTGGTTTGGCTGGAGCAGGAGGTAGAGAGTCTGGATTTAGACTAGACTCCAAGTAAATATCATCCACAATGTCTAAAACTGGAGGGATAGCAAGTGGTCTGTGCTGGAGTAGTGAAAGGAACTCTCGGAGCCTTTTCTTAGAATCAGAGTAGTCCTGGCCTTCCCAGTGGAAATGTTCCCTCATGGTATGTAAAGTTTCCACAAAGGAGTAGTCTTCAGGAGGAGATGCTGAGGGGATAGAGTATTCAGCATCAGAGTCTTCATAAGTGGGAAAAGTGTAATCCTGTTCCTCAGAAGAATCTGAGGAAAGTGAAACCTGGTCAGAGGAAGCATAATCCTCCTCTTGTCTTGGTCTTTTATCTGGAGGGGGATGGGAACCCCTCATTAGGGTAATCAAATCTTCAGTCATCTTAAGCATCTGTTTCTTAGGCATGGGGCCTTGAACTGTAGACTGATGTACAGTCTTTTTTGGTTTTAGTGGAGTTTTAAGCTTAGCATAAGATTTAATGGTGAGTGTAGTCGGTCTGAAGACACCTTCTGCAACCGAAGGTGTTTCTACTGCACCAGGATCTCCTTCTGCTCCAGTGTCGGAAGGGCCTAATGAAGATGGCTGCGACGGCCTAGTACACTCCGCTTGAGAATCCGCAGCTGTCTGAGGTTCCAATTCTGTGGTCGTCAGGGGCTGCGTAGGTGCCTCACTGAAAACTGGAGAACCGGCGACAGGCCCAGCAGAGGCCTCGGAGTCTGGCTTATTCCTAGGCTGCTTGTCCTTATCCTTGCGTTTTTTATGCATGCCGGTCGTTTGCTGCTCCGACGGCATGATTTAATTAAATTTCCTACTAAAGTAATGTCGTGCAAAGTCAAAACGGCGTTTGATAGTTCGTTTATTAAACCTAGCACAAAACCAACAACCTGTGACGTCGTGGTCTGGGCCTAGGCAAGGAATACAATAAGAATGGAAGTCCTTATGAGGTATTTGCTTCCCACAAGAAATGCAATTGTTAACTTTTTCTGACATCGGACTGAGGCAAGAAGAGGTTCCCCAACGGGGTACTTAGCTTTATTGAAGACTTCGGACTGAAATTCGATTCGAAAATCTCAGGTGTCGGCCGACTGGCACTTGCGAACTGCTTCTGCTTCGGGCACCGCGCGGCAAGAAAGACTGAAGAAAATGGCATCGGATGCCTCTTATATACCCCTGGCGCACTGACGTCAGGGAAGAAGCGACAGCAACCAACGCCGGACCAAGACTTTGGAACTCAGGCCGACTGCGGGATCGCCTGACGGCAGGATAACCCAAGTGTGATGACTGCAGCAGGGTAACACGATGAACATCTAGGAGAATATTTAAATGGAAATGGCAGCAGTCTTCCATCTAATCCTTAGTAAAATTATACCATATGGCACTCAAATGTCAAGGTAAATTATGCAATTACAAAAAGAAAACAAAAATTCCTTTTACATGAGTGAGCAAGGATCCCATGCACTGTGGTACAGCAGGCACAACTAGAAAGGCAGCACTTTATACTTTTTTGCAACTTCGGGGATTTTGTCATCCAAAGTCTGCTGGGCCTGGGACAAAATGATAAAGAAAATTAAAAATGTGACACAAGAATGAAGGTAGGTCTGCCCTGGAAGTAGGGAATTCCCAAATCCGGGGGGGGGGGGTTAGTTCTAAATTTGCCTGTGTGAAATAGCAAGGCTGAAGGCATTACTCATAGATAGACACAAAGAATGAAGATCCACTACATATTTCTTGAACTGATACAAATACACTCCTGTGATACAACTGTTTACCAGATGAATATATAACTACTACTCAGAAAAAATGTCAGCACCCACATCTAACATTCAATTGCTAATGAAGCCAAAAACAAAGGAACACAGTTTTCATCTGAGTAACAAACATGCAGATCCCTGATCTTCTCTCTGGCACCCTGGACTTTATTGTGCTAAACCTAAGGAACAAGTCAGGGACTTCAACAATTCTGATAGGAGTAACACTAGCTGGAAAAATGCGCAGTATGTAATATCAGTATTATTGCTTTTCAGTCCTATTACTGTAGCAAAATACTATTAACAAATCATGCAAATCATACATTAACAAGGTATACAGGTATATATTAGGCAATCAGTATATAAACTGATACCCAATATCAAAACTTCCTCAAAAAGGGATATACAAGACAGGCCTTGGTAAATTCCAGTTGCCGAGGTTAGTCTTGAAAATAGTAAATATAGCACTTTGCTTAACTTGTAGATGTAGTTTATTCTCGACGAGGGGAATGTACCAGGAAATGAATCTGTCTCACCAATGTGACCTACTGATTCGTTGATTTAAGGGATTGAGGAGCCATTAGTTCTGTGAAGCTGTAGTAGGTCAAGGAGACTACAGTTTTTATTGTGTAAAAGACTAAATACAGACCACCATGGGTGAGGTATTTAAGACCTATGATACCAAAGAGCTCTGGCTGACTAAGTTCGCAAATAAGTGAAAGGTAGGAGCAGTCATTTAATCCCTAAATGACTTAGCCATCCTGCAGGAAGGTTTGTCTCAGATAAATAACTGTTGTCAAAATCATGGTCTGAAACTAAATGCCAAAAATGCATTATCTTATCTTTTGTGAAGACATCTCCCCAGGGAACTGCCACATTTTTTTAAACAAGAAACATATTTATTGAATTATCACTTATGACATAGGCGAACATACATTTATATACATGAAAAAAACAATATTGATATATTTTCAGTTGCAAACATTATATATCATACATAATTGTCTATACAGAACATTACATAACTCATTCAATTCTTGCCTTCCTTAAACCTCATTCCTCCTCCAAAACATTATTCTGTATATATTGTTCCCACAATTCCCATTATTTCTATGTAATTTGTTCCTAACCTTTTCTAAAGATTCCAGTTCTAGTTCTTTTATCTCTCTTACTATATTCACTACTCAGGGAACTACCACATTGACAATACACCCCTAGGAGTTGACCCAGTTGTTCGGGATTTGGGAATTTATGTGGACAGTGACCTAACTTTTCACCAACATGCATCTACTGTTGTAAGATAATCCTTCTACATTGCACAGCTTATAAACAAAGGAATTGGGTCTAGATCTCAGGATGTCATTGTTCTCCTTCATTAAGCCCTCATTAGGCCAATCATTGCATCCATGTTCCTCAATGTCCTGTTTGGATATAGGCCATCATTATTCTTTCCTAAATGCTTTATCTCAAGCATGGGTCCTTTAAATTATCCATGGTACAATCCCAGTTATTCTCATTAGGGGTAATATATAATCTAACTAAATTCAATAGGTTAATTCCAGCAGAGTTAAATTTTTAAGGATACATACAAAAAGAGACTTTATTTTCCATTATGTGTTTTAATTGCAATTGAATAAATAGGAAGTAATACTTCTTTTGATTTGAATGAGATGCCTTTGTTATTAAGTGGGCAGCTAAAAGGATTTCCTAACTACAGTGGAACATGAAGGTGAAATGATATGGGAGTCATCCACAAAGGCAATTAAATCACAAATAACAGTCTCTGTTTTCAGGGACACATCATCTATGCAACATGTCTTGGAATTGTTTTTTTCTTTTTCCAAAGCAAACTACATTTTCTTTCATTTAGTTTGACTCTGTTGTTCTTGTAACCCTTACCTGCATAATCCTATCTGGAATTGGTTACAGTAGGTGCCCTAATAACAGGGCTAAGTTTACAGTCATCCACAAACTTTGTTAGCTAGATACCAATGATACGGATTTGTAAATCTTAGAAACAAACACTGAATATTAGTGGACCCAGTACTAAGTACTGAGGAACCACTCATGAAATTTTTACTTTCCAAGGTGGTACCTGTAACTCTGACAACACTGGTTCTGTCTGACAACCAACCAGCTATCCATCTTACAACATAAGGGTTACTGTTCAGGTTTAAGTTTGTCAATGATAACCACATAGGTGATAGTATACAATACCTCAGCCAGGTCAAGCTACAACTGCTTGTTGCTAAACAAAGGCTGCAGCACCCATGCACTTACCTGTAAAATAAGTACCAACTGATTAGTTAAAATGGGAAAATCATGTAGTTACATGGGAAAAAAATACATGATTTCCCTATTTTGGGGGCATTACATATGGAAAAGGTAGACTTTTTAACCTGAAGGTAAAATAAAGAGGCAATGAGTGGGAATTTGCAAATTCTGACAGGAAACCTAAGATTACTATTCTCACCACTTGTGCATACTCTGGAGTTATGCCAAATTAGAAGACTGCTTGAAATGTATTCAATAACCATGCCAGTTTTTAAAATAATTTCTAATTATCTGAAGCCAGAATTAACAAACCTTATAAACAAAGCCCTTTCCTCTTATCACCAGATGGCTAGAAAGGGGACATCCAAGTATAAAAGTTTTAATAAGGAGGTGAAACTGGTGTAAAACATGAAGAAATAGACTCCAGAACTGAAATGGCCTGGGTGGGACAAGTTGATAAAATGGCAGCATTATCAGTAGAATCTGGAAAGGTCACATGACCAGTAATGCTGGTGGGCAGCGTGGGGGGTTGAGGGTTATAACAAACAAATAAAGATGGTGCTAATGATATACAAATACTACAGAACTGGATCTAAAAAACAGTAACTAAAATATGAAGACAACTGCACTCAAAGTTTGGTAATAACATTTAAAAGGAGTCTTTGCCACACAGCTCCAGTCAGTGTCTGTGTAGAGTTTTCTATGTTCTCTCTCTGCTGCAGGGTTTTCTTTGGGTAATCTCATTTCCTTGCACAAGGTAAAAGCAAAAAAAAAAAAAACACAAATAAATAAAGGTAACAAGTGAAGAGCTGCAGGAGTTAGAATGACTTTTTTCAGCATAGACAGAATCTGCATAAAGAGGATTAAACAGATAATTAAGTGTTACTCAACAGCTGGAATGACAATGATTTGGTTTATAAATACATTTACACAATTTTAAATATGTTTTTATTCAGGAAAAAAAAGTATAAAAAGCAATGTACCGGAAGAGAAGTAAGTTGGTTTCTGGAAAGGTTGAGGGTTTCAAGCTGTGTCCACTGATCAATGCATAGTGATAGTTCTGCGATTTGATTAGAGCTAAGGTTCAGGCGTTTCAAGTTAGAAAGAGTATATAGACACTCGGGGACTCTGGTCAAATCATTACAGGACAGGTCAATATCTGAAAGAAAGCAAATTAGATAAAAACACCGTAAGAAAAAAAACAATCAATAAAATAGATACCATAACACAAATGAACAAGACAAAATGAGATCCAAATTCTAAAAAAATGCAATGAAATCAGACTCTGTATATAGTACAGTTAAATTTGTAGAGCACCGTGAAAGAGAGTACTGTTAGTTTTTGTGTACCTCTATACGAATATATACCCCAAATCATCCACAGTTCCTTACTTTTCTACTATGATCAGCCATTTTTCCTAGTTCCTCTCTAGAAAGGGTCTCCCCTGAAGATACTGCACCACCACTCAATTATCCATAGTTCCTCCACCATTGAAAGTTAGGCCAGCCTGTCCAAACAGGCATCAATGGATAAGTGAAGACCCCCATGCCATCAAACTGACTAGGATATACTGGTTACAGCACGGGAAGGGAAACCTGGAAGGATTACATTCTTACATGCTTCTTTGTTGTTCTTCTCCTTCCCCCATGTACAAATATGACATCATAAGATGTTTGAAAGATTACACATATATATTTACATTGCAAACAACACCTACCAGGTCTCGGCAGCATGCCAAACAAGCAAGTTTTCTGCAAAAATTAGCCCTTTTCCTACTCCTCAAGGAAAAACAACAGGAATCCAACAGCCCCCAACTGATCTTCCAGTGTGTACCATTCAATCCTAAATGAACATTGGAGCTGTAGGTGATATTTCCTTGGACTATATAGTTATCATTCTTTTGCTTACAGTTTATTAAAATCAAGCTGAAACTACTCACCACCTCGGAAAGTAAAGCCATGTAAAGTCTTACCATAACAATAGCGGTCCTTCTCTTCACTGTTGCAGTATTCATAACCTAAGGGATTCCCTGCCAACAGCAACCCATCTGTCCAGTACATCAAAGGCTTTTACTGCTTACAAGTACATGGGGCATCACATGTATGCTCCCTGTGTATGTAGGCCATAGGTGCGACATCCACACGTACTATCTTCAGAACTGGAATGGCCAAGAAGGAACAGTCCAAAGAAACAGAGAATTTAATCATACATACATAAGAAAAAACAATACCCAGGGGGTTAGGAGTGAAGGATAGAATACTGCAACAGTGAAGAGAAGGACATCTACCTTTATGGTAAGATTTTACACAACTATACTATGTCTTTCTATTCTAGTGTTGCAGTATTCATAACATGAATTTACTAGTCTTACATTGATTTTTTGTTATATGTTCTTTATATAGATTTCAGTCTCCATTTCAGATACTATAATATATTATATTGTTTAATATATAAGTTTTGATGAATAATTTTATAGCTAGACATATATATACATACATCTTAATATATGTTCTAGTTTTTTAGGTTCATTATATATATATAATTGAAATATATTTATTTTATTTTTTTTTAGCTCTTTTTTTAGCTCTCATATTATATTTACATTTTTTTTTATTTTATTATTAAACAGATCAATTAGACATATATATATATATATATATATACATATATATATATATATATATATATATATATATATATATCTTGACAACAGGTTATAACTGCTATGTGATTTCTTGTGACTTATATTTCTTGATGTTTAATTAGTAGGAAAGAATTCTTTTCTATATGGTTCGAGATATGGCAGGCAGTTTTTCTATATATGTCAGCCTCTATCGTTATACTTTTCTTGTGTGTTGTACCTTTTCTTTTTTATGTACATTACAATTTGATTTTAATAATTATTGGATGATTGAAAATTTAATTAATATTATTTTGATTTTTTAAATATATTATTTTAATATTTAATGGATATACTGGATCTGAAGAAGTGTACACTGGCACGCAATTATGCGTTTCTTTTTTTATTGTATAATATAAATGTGATTTTCTTTTTTTGTTCTACTACTATGAAGGACAGTACCAAAGCTTGTAAAGAACCTTGACAGAAAGTCATGAAGAATGGCCCTAGCAAAACTAGCTCTGGAGATTCCATCCAACTTGCAGTGTATGGTGATGGTATGTACAGAAGTCCAGGTACCTGCTTCAAGAATGGAATTAGTGTCCAAACCATTGAAGAAAGCACCAGACGAAGCCATAGAACTAGTAGACTGAGCCTTAAGAGAAAAAGGAAGATTCTTACATGGGAAACATAATAAAAAGAAACAGCCTTAGAAATTCAAGAGGAAATAGTCATCTTGGAAATAGGCAATCCCAAAGATCTGGGAAGAAAAGGAACAAAAAGTTGATCAGATTTCTTGAGAGCCTTTGTTTAATCCAAATCAAATTTGAGCTGTCTATGCACATCCAAGGTATGTAGCACCTTCTCACTAGGAGAATGTGGAGAAGAGAAAAAGGTATGCAAATGAATGGCTTGATTAACTGACAACTCATTCACAACCTTGGGCATAAATGAAGGGTTAGTATGCAAGGACACTCTGTCCTTATGAAAAAAACAAAAAAGGAGCACAAGCCATAATGGCTTGAAACTCAGATGCGCCTGGCTGAAGTCAAAGCTAACAGCAAAACAGTCTTCCAAGAGCAATGCTGCAATGAAGCTGTAGCCACAGGCTCAGAAGGAGCCAAAGTCAATTTTTCCTAAACAAAATTAAGATCCCAAGGAGGAGGAACAGGCTTCTTGTGAGGTTTAATATACAGGATGCCTCTGAGGAATTGCTTCGCTTCAAACCTAGAAGCTAAAGGAGGAGATAAAGGCAGACATGCAGAAACAGACTTGACAGAGAATAGAGCAACCCAGCATTGAGCAATTCACACAAGTAAGAGAGAACCAGTAGAACATCTACAGTCAGTGGATACAAGTTATATAAAGGACACCAGACAGAAAACCTCTTCCATTTAGATAAGTAGAATTTCCTAGTATTAGTTTTTCTGGCTTTCTGCAGAACCCTAAGCACGTCCTCAGAAAAAAAGGTGTATGCAAGAAATCAAAATCCTATCACCCACAGAGGCAGTTTTAGAGTCAACAGGTAGTGATGGATAAGAGATCATTTGTCTTGTGTAAGATGGTCCATTCTGTGAGGTAACTTGTGATGACTACCCTTGGCTAAATACAGAAGAAGGAACCAATGCTGTTTTGGCCAAAAGAGAGCCACCAGCAAGATTCTGGGTTTGCCCAGCTGAATCTTGAACAGGACCATTAGAATGAGGGGAAAGGGGGATATGCATAAAAAAATCCCCTTCCAAGAAAAGGACAGGGCATCCACCTTCCAAACCAGAGGACCTGGGATTCTGGCACAAAACAGAGAAAGTTGTCCATTCAGCGGGGAGGCAAATAGATCTAATTGAGGAATACCCCACTGGTGGACAATGTCCAGAAACATATCCCTGTGAAACATCCATTCTTGGGATTGAGTCAAAGACCTACTGCTCAGAGTGTCTGCCATACAATTCCGAATGGAGGAGATGTACACTGCCTGAAGAGTGACATGATACTGAACTGCAAGCTCCCAAGCCATGAGTGCTAACCTGCAAAGATGATAAGATTTCACCCCCCCTTTTTTTTTACATACCAGAGGACTATGGTGTTGTCTGTAAACAGTTTGAGATGACATGGAAGGAAAAGAGGATGAAAAGCTTCAAGAGCCAGCAGAAGTGCTCTTATCTCTTTGATATCGATATGTTTCTTTCTTTGGGAAGGTGACCAGACCCCCTGTACCTTCACGGAGCCGAAGGCTGCTCCCCAACCTACATTTGAAGCTTCTGTGAAAAACTCTTGAGAGGGAAGAGGAGGATGCAGAGGCAGACCTGAGTTCAGGGCCACCTGCTGAATCCACCAATGGCGTTCCTTCTTCAGACAAGGAAGGAGAGGAACCAAAGCCTCTACGGGATGTGCATGCTGCATCCAAACTATTTTTAGGAACTACTGAACCTTCCTCATGTGAAGGTTGGCCAGAGGCAACACTGGAATGGTGGATGCCATGAATCCCAGAAGTCTGAGAAATTCCTTGTCTGTGACAGAGAGTGTAGAGGGAGAAGACTTTGGAGGAAAGAAATGAGGGACATAGCCTTTGGAGATGGGTGAGAAGCCAGTATAAGGTCGTCTGCCTGTATTCTACACCCCAGGAAAACATGATCCAGAGAACAGGTGAGAGATGATTTTGTGAAATTTATGGTGAACCCCAGGCTCTGTAGAAGGAAAATAGTGGAGTATAGGTTCTGCAACAAAATCTCTGGAGAAGATGCCTGAATCAGAAGGTCATCTAAGTAAGGGAAAATGTGGATGCCTTGAAGCCTGCAGAAAACAATTACAGGTGCTAGGCATTTGGTGAATACCCTTGGGGCAGTAGAAAGGCCAAAGGGCAAAGCAGAGAACTGAAAATGGAAGGAAGCAACAGAGAAACATAAAAATTTCCTGTAAAGGTGATCAACAGGAATGTGAAGGTAGACATCTTTGATATCCAGTGATGCCATAAGAGCCTGAAGAAGAATGAGAGGAAATAAAGTCTGAAAGGAAAGCTTGAGGAAAGAAAGATTCTTCAAAAAGGTGTTGAGGCATGAGAGGTCCAGAATTGGTCTCCAGGGACCATCCCTTCTGGGCACTAGAAACATTCTCGAATAAACCCCATTTCCTCTGTGGGTGAGTGGAACCTCTTGAATTGTTCCCTGATTCAACAAATCCTGCAGACCATGAAATAACCTTTTTGAATAATGGAAAGCACCCATGTGTGTCCCCAAACTGGAAGAGACAGTGAAAGACAAAGGGAATGAGGAATAATGCTCTGGCGAGAGTGGTAGTCACGGACTACCTAGCTTGTCAGTGAAAAGTTGCTTTGGGGTAGGAGCAGACTGAAAAGTATTAGGTGGAGGAGGCCTCCTGCCACTCTTTTTAGTCTTAGATGGAAGAGTGTGAGCCTATTTCTGCACAAAACAGTCTTGGGAGGGATAACTTCTGTGAAACGTTGGTACCAGTGAGACAAAAATGTGTTTCAAATCCTGTAGCTCCTTACTTTTCTCCTGCAAAGACTTAAACAACTCAGCAGCAGAACCAAACAATTCTTTATTATCCAGAGAAGTCTCCTGTAACTTAGCTTTAATGTCATCTGGCAGTGGTTAAAGTCTTAACCAGGAATACCTTCTCAAAAGACAGCCTGATGCAGCTGCCGCAGAAGATGCTTCTGCTGCATCATAACTATGCTTAACTAAATGTCTTGCTACCTGAGAAGAAGCTGCTAATACGGACAAGGAATTTGTTTTGCCTTTAGAATCAGGAAGATCAGAAATAACTTGAGTGGCCTGTGATAGAAGAGCCGCAACATATTTGGTCATAGGAGTATAATTAATAGCAAGGAAAGCTAGAGTAGCAGAACTAAAAACCTTCTTCCCCAGCCTTTCCATAGTCCTATTTTCCTTATCAGATGGGAGAGGTGAAGTAGATGGCAGTAATCTGGGAGATTTATCTGAGGCCACAGAGACCACAGAAGGATCAGCTGATGGACACCTGAAGGAACAGCAGAAGGAGGAGACAAATCCATTTACAATAGGTCATAGTATCTCTTCTTCACATCACTAACCTGGGAACTATCACATTTGAAAAATCCCCTCACTTTGGAAATAGTTTCTGCAAAAGTAATCTCTTCTGTGGAGAATCGGTACCATTAAACTCTTCTGGAGAAGCATACTCCGGAGGGGAAGGAATCTGGGTAGAGTAAGCTAAGGATTCATCATCTGAAGAAAATTCTTCCTCAGAATAATCCTACTCCCCAATTCTCTTTTGTGGTGAAGATGTCCAAGGCAGAGTGGGGAAAGAGATACCAGAAGGAGGCTTAAGGGCCATAAGGGCATTAAATAACCCTTGGGTAAAACTCCATTCACTTTGTGGATCTCTAAGGAAGCAGAATGCTCAGTCTTTTGCTTCTTTTTAATGTGCATATCCACCTTACGAAAAGTGGCAAGGCGTGATATTGGCCTACACTCCACAACTGTAGTTGGGACTTCCTCCCCAATTAATATTTAAGGGATCCCCCTAGGGCTTCTTGAAATCATGAGTCTAGGTTCCTCCTGAACATCTGAAGTGGATGTCTGAAGAGCCTCAGAGGACGAGCCTGTCATCGGATCCATGGCGACCTCTGAATCAGTTTAAGCCAAGCAATCCAAACCAAGGACCAGATGGATCTCCGGGCCTTCATCGACCTCGAGAGAGACGTCTGATGTAGGAGGCGCAGCCAAGGAGTCAGACCTAGGCTGTCTGGACTTTCTCTTCACTGTTAACTCGGCAGAAGACCCAGATGTACCCTCCACAGCATCTTTCACTAAGCATTTAAGATGTCGGTTAAACAGCTAGCGATGACAGCTGACTATGCAAAGTCTTATGCACAAAGGCCTGGTAACTGGAACAAGTTTTATGGTTGTGAGTAAGACCTAAGCAAAATAAGCACCACTTTTGACTATCTTTATGTGGAATTTGTCAGACACACTGGCATTTGCCTTTCTTAGATGACATGAAAAAAACCTCACAAACACAACAGCAAATAAGAAAGAAAAACAACCCCAATGGGGCACTTATCTGGAACAGCTTGATACAGTAGCAAACAACTCGAGCGAGAAGACATACTATCGAAGGTGGCATTTGGACTAGTGCAGAGAAGTTCTGAGGATAATACATGTGGGCATTGCATTTATGCCCTTCGTATGCAGGCAGCATACGTGCAATATCCCACATACTTGTAAGCAGTAAATGGCTTTGGTATACTGGCCAGATGTCTGGTCGCCCTTAGCAGGGAATCCCTCATGTTATGAATACTGCAACAATAGAATAGAAAGATATCAACTAGTCTCCTCACTTCTTGACATCAAGTCAGTAAAATAAGTTACTCTGTTCACATACAAGCTGGAGTTTTCACTAATTTCTCAGCTACTTCTTTCTACATCCCTCACCCACGTTAACTCCTGAGTAGCTTTCGCAATCAACTATATTCATCACTTTTAAATCATAAAAGCTACTATATGTGCACAACAGCATGCAAAGAACAACCCTACTTTAATCCATATTTTACCTCTTTAAAACATTGATGTTTATTTATTTGCACAAACCACACCAAGTATGCATAACTGGTATTTTGCCGTGTTATGCTTTGTTTTTATAAGTCATTCTGCATTTCATTGATAAGTTGTGTCTGAAAACAGAGTGCAAAATCCAAGCACACCTACAGTTACCAAATGTATTTAAATTTGATAAAAGCATAAATGCAACTAAAGGTGAAAGAGAAACTGAGTTCTGATACAGATGGCACTTTCTTTTTATACATAAATACCACATTCTTTGTTAGAAAGGTAAATGTATCCTAATCTATACAATAAAAGTACTCCTGAAAGTAAGAATATGCACAATTTCTGATAGCACTACAGATTTCATTACTGGTACTGCATTAGTTTGAATGATCTCAAACAAGTGGTGTTAAACACATCAGTGGTCTCTCCTATCAGACAGGAGACAAACAATGACAAAGGGAAAGCCTGTCCACTGGCAACAATATCAGAGATGCACTCAGGTCCAGAGGGTATCTTATGTGTTTTTTCATTCATTCTCTGATTACCTGCTTATCCTTTTCACCATCATAAGGAAACCAGAGTCTAACTTCAGACTTAAGGGGTGCAGGACAGACAGACAAACTAATCCTAAATGGGGTTGCCAAAACCCACTGCAGGACACAGGCGTCACATGCACACATGCACACAGAAAAACACACCATGTGCACCTACGGGCAATCTGCAGCATCGCCCAACAGATATATAGCAAATCTTTGGGAAGTAGGGATGAAAATGAAGCACAAGCTCAATAATCTATGGAGACTCAGAGAAAATGGGTAGACACTACACAGAAGGCAAAAAGCAAGAATCAAACACGACTAGAAGCAGAGGTAACCACTGCATACCCCAGCCAATAAAGTCATAGCTCTATAGAATGAAAGACGTGCATGTGAACGGAGCTAAACCTTGGTCAATGCCACATTCCATTACCAGAAAGTGTGTGCTTCTTCACCTACACATGTTCTTCATATGCCCCCTTTTCATATGCATCTAAACTATGACCTCAGTGATGTCAGTTTAACCTCAGCTGTCCCGTTCACATTACAATCCCTATGCACCAACTACTCTCATGTAATGCTCCTAAATGGCACAAGCAGGAGTGAGAGGATACTAATGTCATCATGAATGGCCCTAATCAAAATCTGCATTTTTCTATCCAAGCTTTTCCAAGGGAATAGTGTGCACAATTATACAAATAGAATGCAGAGGCGCATACACCTGTCTATTCTCCTTCAAGACATCCATTGTGTTCCCTACAACAGTTAACACTGGACTTATCATGGTAGTAACTACTCCTAGTCTTTATGTGCAATGTCTCATAATGCCATATGAACCTTCTCAGACAAGGGAGTAACTTGAGTCCACTCAATCCCCCCACCCCTCAAGGCCTGGTTTGCTTATCAAAATCAGACTGCAGTCTTCAAAATTTGATGAAGAAACTCTGCATAAGTAGAAGTGCCTCTTGTTTATTTACTGACGGACTACATTAGGACTACATGGGAAATACCACACAGTCAATGCTTTCTGTACAGGGGAGACCTGGGCTGTACTGTTTTTCATCAAAAGATGCAAGGAACTGCTGGTCATATACCATAAAGGAAGGATTCCCACTTATGCTACTGGTAACTCTGGATGGGTTAGCAAACCAAGAACCAGAATGCCAGTCAAGGAGGGAAGACTGAACAGTCTGAGGATTGGTGTGGTATTTTATTGCAGATGTGACCACAGCTACATACAATGGATTAACCCTTATTTTACTTATTTTATTTTGAATTTGTTAACCAGATAGAGCACAGATCCCATTGGAAACATTTCAGTTTCAGCCTAGGTATAAACATGCATGGCATCATACACAGAGTGAACAACAAGACAATATATACATATATTACATATGGCGTAAATGTTAGAGGTGGCATGCTGAAAGAGTCATACTGAAAAGTAAAGTCAGAGCAAACTATGTAGATGTAAGTAATGTAGAAAGAGGTTAAGTTATATGAGCAGAAATAAAGAGAGAGCACTTGCATTTTACGTGAGTCTTGTAATACTTCTGATCAGAAAATGGGACAAGAAGAATGATCTTTAAGAAACAAAGGGACAGAGTCCCACAGTCTGGAACCAAGGACTGAGAAAGCATAATTTAAGCAATGAAGACTATTTTGGGGGAGGGGGTGGAGGAGACGACCCAAAGACTTCTAAGGTTGTATGTTGGCACACATCTGAATAATCTGGAGGCTAAGGGGAAGAAGGTCTTATTCTTGAGAAATTTAAACAGATGACAGGCAAGTAGAACGTCAGCATGTTGTTTCACAGATGGCCAGTCAGATTTTTAATGTTTGTGCAGTGGTGTACATTTCTTGTGGACAGAGTGATGAATCTGCATAGGACATGTGAGATGTTTTTCTTTTACAGCCTGCAGCAATCAGAGGGAGACAATATTCCTGCTAAGCCAGTAAAGTGCCTTTACCTATGTCATTCTTTTAAGGTCTGGATAAAAGGGGAGATCCTATTAGCCCGGAATAGGAGAGAGCTTTCAACAAAACAATAAGGATTTGATATGAGGGGACAATAATTCTATTTATTTACTGTTTATTTATTTTACATTTGTTAACCTTATAGGAGGACTATAGTAACCAGAATGTTATCTTCCACACGAATGAGCCTCACAAGCATAAAACAGAAGCCTCCTTGCTGTGCTTTAAGACTGCACAAACAAGGAAGTGCACTACTATGTCACAGGTGCACACACACACACACACACACACACACACACACACACACACACACACACACACACACACACACACACACACGCACACACACACACACGCACACACACACACACACACACACACACACACACACACACACACACACACACACACACACACACACACACACACACACACACACACACAAAGAGTTCACAGGTTCATACACTGCAAGCTGAACAACATTATAAAAGAAGCTGAAGGTGAGCAGACAGTTCACAAGATGATGGTAGGAGGCAGAGCTAATTTGGGAGATACAGACAGAATATTTTCATCATGGACAATGCCAGATAGAAGGGGAATACAGAGAAGTTGGAGAAAAGGAAGGAAATTGCATCAGGGAATGAAAGGAGAAGGTTGATATAGGATAGCGCTTAGTCTGACACAGTTAGACATTTGTAGTCAAGTTCTGCTGTAACTTTGTGGGATTCCATACATTCATCTAATTGCAATTTGAGTGTTACTATGGCTTATCAGTACTTAATAAATGAGAACTGAATGAGAATCCATGACAGATGAGATCAAAGCAGTAGAAGGATTTTCTGAGACTACTGCACTGGCTTAAGGACAGCTCATTGTCTAAGTCCCCAATGCCTATATCATGGTGTCAGTCTTAAGGTGAATTCTAGTTATGTAATTCTGTGCAAGTGCACTAATTCTAGCAAGGGTGACTACTTCTTCTTCTTAGCATGAGACTAATTAATTACAGCACCAGTTATTGGCATGATCACAACCTTTTTGCAGTACTAGTGAATTGGACAGGCAGGTCTGGAATGATTCTTAGCTTGCAAATGTCTGCAAATTTAGTTATGAAAGGAAATTCAAATTTGCTGAAACTCAGAGAAACATATTGCAAAGAAAGGGCCAAGGGCAGAACATTTCAAGAAGCTGCTTGTACATTTTGTCTTTTGGAGAAGGCACATTTTTTTCAGAAACACTGTTCTCTATGATAACCAGTTAATTAGCAATCCAGTGAAATACAAAGGGGTTGACCTTTAGTTGGGAGAACTTATTAATGATGCTGCCATGGAAAATGGTAATAAATGTTTTAGCGAAGTCCATACACAGTGCAGATAAAAAGTCCTTTGTCTATGCCTTTGGTGACTTTTTTAAAGAAGCTAACAAGGTTAAGAAGTCAAAATCTACCCTTGACAAATCCAAACTTGAAGAGTCAAGGTTTTGCCAATCTTGTATCTTCACTTTGATTAGTTCTATAATACAATCTATGGCTTTACAGATGAGGTAATTGAAACTGATAGTTACTTGGGTCAGTCCACAACTAAGAAGCCTGGTAAGTTGTCTGACACCATGGAAAGTTTTTTTCCACACTGTTTTTGTTTTGGAGACAGAAGTTTAGTCTTTGTCGGTTCTGATTACACAGGAAGTTTGGTCAGAGCTGACATGAGGGGGAGGACACCAAGGGTACAGTATGTACAGTGAAATTAGAACTAAATTTATTTGTTAAGATGTTACTGGAGGATTTTGGGTCAGTGTGTGTAGTACCATTTACAATGAGTTCATAACAAAGCAAGATATTACTGATGACTTCACATACACAGTTAAAAAGGATCTTGTGATTAGCAGCTGCATGTGTAGAGGGATAAAGCCATTACTGCATCCCAAATAACCAGTGTTTGATTAGAAGCATGGGCAATGGAGGGGGCCACAGAGAGAAGATGGGAATGAGTAGATGACACTGGCTCACCCATTCAGGTAGTGCAAGGCAGCCTAGGCAAGCTTCAATAACCAAACTATGAGCTTGGCGAGCTCTATGTTGTATAAGTGATGAGTCCCTTAATCTCTTTGGTTGCACATGAGAGAAAGTTTGTACACGCCTCCAGAGGGCAGCGATTGCTGAACTTCACCAGCAATGGTATGATGACGCACCAACACCCTTTACTTCCTCACCAGCCCTGGATGTAGGTGAGGGTGATCCCAGGAGAGGATAAGGCATGCTCAACAAACTGAGTGAATGAAGACAGGAGCTGATGGTCAGCTGTGCAGAGAAAAAAAAAGGCCTTATGGTTATCCTTAGCACTGGTGCTTCTCATAGCATTCTTGAATTCCTTACTTATTTGGTTACATTCGATTTATCAGCTAGAAGGGGCAAGATTAATAAAGTTAGGAGCTTATGCTTCTTGCTTCATAACTTGTTGATTCTATTGCCCCACCAGATTGGATGCTTGACCTACTCATTGATTTGCTTATGATGGAAAAGGACAGTTTTCTTTACCCTGTGAATTAGCAGGTCACAAAAGTACTCGGTTAGGGCTGGGGTGTTAGATGTTCAAGGGTTTAGGATGATTAGACAATTTATATATTTTTAAAAAGGTCATTAAAATCTAATAAGTTGGTTTTGATAAAGTTCCTGAAATTAGATGGATTAGTAGGATTAGGGAGGCTGGTCTGACTTAACTTCAGAAGGGAATACTCGTGGGGATAGCAAAGAATAGGAAAGTTATTTAAGACAGGGTCTAGAAGGTTATTAGGGATAGTAACTATTTGATCCAAGGATCTGGAGTTGATCATCATCGAGAAAGGCCTAGGTATAATAACGGTCAGATGTTCAGATGGACAAGGTGATACTAAGGTAATTAAAGTCTCATCATAAAGGTGTTTGGTTAGATTTCTAGCTTGAGAAGCATGTTTAGGTATTCAAGACTTTCCTCTGAGGACACAGTCAGCAGCTTGTAATTAGTGATAAAATAAAGATGTATTTTGTTGAGAGTGCTTTATCCTGTGTTAAATCAAAGCTGAAGTCCTGGGGAAGAGACATCTACTGTGTTTATGTGTTGAGCAGAACCAGCTAGATGCTTGGCAGAATGAAATATGTCAGAATGGAATGTCTAAATTTAACATTGTGTAAATAACACTCCGTCGTAATAGACAAAGTTTCTGTCAGTATGTAAAAGCTCTTAAAGGAAAGATGTAGCCTGTTCCCTGGCGAAGCAAAAAGGTCTGTCTAGCATGTATATATCCCAGGCTAGCAAAAACTAGATCTTCCTAAAATGAAACCTTACGTAGCCACTTGAAGCCAATGGCTGTTGATTTGCATTTAGGCACCACTCTAGGTAAGAAGAGAGCATTAATCAACACAAAACGCTTTCCCTCCCTTAAGGGCATATGATAACAGCTCCATCATGTCTGTTTCTTCAAAGGTGGCTCACCAGAGATTGCTCATATTTTTATATATATTTATTATATTTTGGATGCTTTAAGGCCTGATTGTCTACTGATCTTAGCACCTGAGAGACAGATGACATATGGCACTGTGTCATTTGCCAGTCTGGTGAGTACAGAATCTGAATGCCTGAAAATGGAGTCACCATTAACTAAAAAGTCTCTAGCATTGTTATCTGTTTTTAACTTTAGGCTCTTGTCTGTTTTAAAAGCACTACCTTTTTAGCTTTATGATTCTTTTTAACAGCAATTACCTTCCCTATTTTGGGGCCATAACCTGAGGCACACCAGTGACTATCAAGCAGATTCTCAACTTCAAGAATTTTAAGGCACAGCAGCTCATATGCTTAGAAGACAGAACATCCTACAAACATTCCCATACTCCACCATCTGAAAAATTTGCAGCTTACTGTACGTTTCCCATACTTCATTTACCCCCTGCTAAATGTTCATAGGTTTATACTAGTCTAACAACCACCAGGATCCTTGTGTAACCCAACCTAGTTTTGTTGAAGAATTCCTTGGATACCTATAATGTACGGTATGTTAGTAAGGAAGTAGCTAAGGGTTATGGGGATTAATTTACTTACTGCTGACCTCTGTCCATCAGAGACATGTGGGCCAGACTGGGGGTGAATTTGACGTTTCCCATCCAATGATCAAGGTTTCGTTTGAATAGGATCAGGGACGAACGCTGCATCACGTAGATGGAGAACTTATTCCACAGTGCAGGGAGCCTTTAAGACATATATCAGTCTCTCCAGCATGTTCTATTTACACCAAAGGCAAAGTTCATGTCTTTTAATCTATTATTTCTGGTTTGGTTTGTTCTGCGGATGTGCAAGAGATCCATCACAGTTGAACTTGAGGATGTCTTATATGCCAGGCATAGATTGCCTCTCAGCAACCGAGACAGAGTACGCAGACAGAGCCTTAAGCCAAGTCTGTGTAAGACAGGGTGTTCATATCCTGGATTTTCCTGATGAGGAAAATTTGAAGGCATTCCAACTGTTGCAAGTGCCTGGTTAAGTACATGCCAAAGGAAGCACTGTATTCAGTGATGAGTCTGGTACTATAACTTCATTCTACCTGGACACCATACTCTTGCTTATGAGTTGTGCAACATTGAATGATTTTCTTACTACCCTGGCTACACGTTGGTCGAAGGACAGGTTACTGTCTACATATGTTTCAGGATGTCTAACTATCGGGTCAACTCTTACAGGTGTTTTATCGATGGGAGTAATTAGCTTGGGTGGATAATTCCCCAAATGGCACTGTAATGCATTTATTCATGTTGAGTTATAATCTATGGCTTTGTTATTAGTCATTTGTTTGAGTTAGACCTTCTTGTAGGATGTTAGTGTAGAGGGGGAATCTATGATAGCTCTCAAGTTACAATCATCTGTGAACCTAGTGAGTTAGGGGCCTCTAACATTAGCCTCGACTTTCAAGAAGAATATGCCAAACAGAAAAAGGCCCAATAAGGACCCCTGGGGTACTACACGGGTGACTGATCTTCTTGTGGAGGTGTCATCACCAATCCTGACTTCTTGGGTCCTATCTGTTAGCCAGCCAGCAATCCAGTGAGTTATTTATGGATTTATGCCTAGTTCTGAGAATTTGTCAACAATACCAGAGTGGAGTATTGTATCAAATGCCTTGGCCAGGTCAAGGTAGGTGATAGGCAGTTTTTCCCCTCATCTTTGGTGACCCTCTTGAAGTCTACCAGGTAGAGTATGCAAGAACTTCTCTTAGCAAAGCTAAACTGGGATGCAAAAAGTGGCTGTAGTTTGCCAATGTCCTTGTTGACATGTTCCTATAACGCAGATAATGCAGCTAGAATAAATTCCTATACTTATCAATCCAACTCAGCTATATGCTTCACAACCTTGCTGCACAAATTTACTTTGATATACACACAATTCAAATGTATACTTTTAAAGATACTACACTGAAAGATACTCTCACCTAGTTCTCTTCTGAATAACTCACCCTTCTTCTACCGCTTTTATTTTTATCAGACTTAGTCAAGACAAGAATGTTAAAAGAATAATGTGTTTACTGATTAAGACATTGTATATTCTCAGCCAGCCTCTGATATTATAAATTCTTGTGATTCAGAATTAGTGTTACTCTATCATGTATCTTTAATTACTATAACTAATTACCTGCCACATACCTTTGTTTCAAGTATATTATTGTATTCTGTCTTTATGTATGCTACAGTAGCTGCTATGGCCTGGGCAGTGGCAAAAATGGCATCATTATGGAGCAGTCAATTATCCCGGCAAATAAACACTAAATAAATTAAAAATACACTTGTAGTTGTTATTTACAGTCAGTTTATTATTTCAGCTTGCTTGAAATCTTGTAAGCAGCAGTGTAATAATTTGGGTACAGACTGCATACACTTTCTGTTACTATTCTAGTGTCAGTTTGCTTCTCTTAAATTCTTCTCAGAAAAGAAGAAGACAAAAGAAATGTTCCATTAGCGAGTATAATCTGCTTTCAACAGTTCCCCAGAATGATACCAAGTGCAGGCAGTGTAACTAGTCATGCAACCCACTACTTTAACCATGGAACATATGAAATGAAATCAAAGGCAATAACAAACACTCTCTCTCTTCCACATCAAACAGTCCAGTAACTGAATTCCACACTTCCCTTCCCCAAAATACACAATACCATGTAACTGAAAGCCATCCACAAATGTATTAGCTTTTGCCTCTGTTTTACAATCTAAATATGTACAATTCCATCTTTTTTTTTCTGAGATCTTTGCCCGTGCTGCCTGCCCAACATCAGACTCTCTCAGTCAACTGGCTCAATCATTCCCCATAAACCATGGCAGGAGCTCACAAGAGAGACCATTAATGAGACAAACAATGGTGTGGCTCGGTTTTTGGTCATTTTGTAGTCCTAAACCATACTGCAGATATCCAGTAACATACTCGGGATTCAGCACACAAAGGATAACAGCGACAGAGTGCTACGTCCTACTGCAAGGGAAACAACTCCTCAGAACAACCCCGCATCACCCTTAAAGCCAATGCTCCTGCAGATCTCTGGTCTCCAGCAGGGATTTAACCACAGGAACGTGCACCCAGGGCATGCATTACTGCACTGCACCCTATCCTCAGAGGGTAGGTGAGCCAGCAAAGCCTCCTTACTCCTCTCCTCCCATATGCCAGATCCAGCAAGCACCTGAGCCAGTAATCAAATTCAGGTCACCTGACTCATATTCAGGGCTTTATCCCCCTATGCCAATAGAGCTGAAGTGAGGTGGATGAAAAACAGAAACCTTCTGCCAGGACAACCCAAAAAAACTAAACTGAGACATCATGTTCACAGCTGCACAATACAGCACTGGCTATATATATATACTTCTTTGTATGTATTACTTTGTAACATATGTTACAAAGACATGCGTCTGGAATGTTTATCCCTGGGCCTCCGCTGAAAATTGGCTTTGTTCCAAGTTGGAATTTCCCGATAAACAAATGTTAAATTAAAAAAAATAAATAAATAAAAAAATGTTAATCTGTGCCTGTACATTTGAAACTCGAAAAATTCAAAGCATTTCCTATAGCAAGACATGATCTGCCCTCAATACAGTGGATAAGAAGTAATTTGAAAGAGGCCCTAATACAAATGCTGAACCGAGATATAGTGCTAGGTGAACTGAAAGTCTACAGGAAAGGACTTACATCATGCAGACAGTACAGTAACTTAAAGAATGGTACAGAAATACACGATAAAAAAAATCTGACTCTGTCCTTACCTTTAACAGAGAACATTTAAGGCAGAGGTATACAGGAAGTGAACCAAGAAAAAAATTATTTCTTACACCTCATTATAAGTCTATTCTCGAGACACTGCACAGACCTGGAAGAAGTCTGAAAACTAAACAAAAGAAAATGAGACGCACACAAGCAGCACATAGGACAAGAATATCAAACCGAACTAATACACAACTAAGAGATGTGAGAATGATTACATAATTTGGATATTTATAATATGCAAGAAGAACATAATGATTTACAGAAAATGACTTTTTCCACTAGCAAGAAAAAAAATAAAATGAAGGTATTTTCTGCCCCGCAGATGCCCAAGATGCCGTGCGGTAGACGACTGCACAGAAGAGAGGAGCTCCGGACTGCTTGAGCCGCAGACAGGGCCAATCAGGAGAGAGGTAAGCAGAGATTTGAGCACAGGACCAATCAGGAGTGAGGCAAGTTCTCCTGCAGGGAAGCGTTAAGTCGAGCGCGGGTTTGCTGAGACAATGGAGTTGGATATTGCTGCTGCTTCGAGACAATGGAGTTGGATTACTGCTTTCCGGAGTCCATTTACAGGTAAGGTGTGTGTGAATAGCTCCATTTAAGCACGGCAGCTCCTGTGTGGAAATAGCTGTTTATTCAAACCAGTGTGTGTGTGTGTGTGTGTGTGTGTGTGTGTGTGTGTGTGTGTGTGTGTAGCTTCAGCATCGCCTTTTATGTTTTTCTATTCCAAACACAAAACCTAATACCAAGCAGTGTTACCATCTTCCTGATTTACTGCAGACTAGTTGTTCCCGAGATAGAGCAAATACCCCCCAGCACAAGTCCCATACAAGTGTTAAATGAAATATCAGCACATCAGTTAAAATGTAAATACTCCATTCGAGCTTTAAGACACCCCCCTGAGGATGGCCTAACAAGCACAAATTAACCTGCCAAATCTCAGCCTCTCCAGCTCCCAGCATGGCTGTTAAGGTGGCCTGCTTAGGGGATAGAAACACAAAAACCTTACCAAAGGAACTGAGATTTTATGCAAGTCAGTATTCTGACCAGTCCAGTGCAATTGTTCAAGACAGAAACATAGAAAAGTTATGCTCTTTTGTAGCCATACCCGGAAAACTGATGTTGTATGAGTGGTAGTGGGGTTAAGGTTTAATTTGTAATTCTTAGTGAATGTGAACTAGCAGTTTCCTTGAATGCCAATGTTTTATATGGCAGCCCCACCCATCAACACACAGTATTACGCATAAGACTGAGCTATGGTTATGAGCTGCTAATGAGATCCATCCTGTATTCCTAAATCCCGGGTTTAATTCAGTGGGCTTGCTGTGCATACAGTGTAACTGAGCAAACCACTAAAGCAGACAAAAACTCCCTGAACATTGTTGGAAAAGACACCTGTAGCAGCTGCTCTGACATGATTATAAAATAAAAACACACTTTTTAGTTTGCTGGAGCCAAGTTTGAGGTACCAAGCTGAGACTATCATGCATTCAAAGTGGTGTAGTCTCTACGGAGTATTCTGATGTCGCTGATATGAGTACTAATTTTAGTTTTCAAATGATATAAAGTAACCGTGCCCAGTAAGAGAGCTTGACCATCTGTAGTAAACATAAAACTTGCAAAACCATCTCCCATGCTGTTACAGGTTGATTTATAGTGGCGTTCTACACTTCTGGGTGATAAATATCCCACTTCACCACAATATATTGCCATTTCCCCAGGAAAGACTCATTTCAGAGACTGTAATTGGAAGGGATCTTGTTATTATATCCATCAACCTTTTCATCAACAAAACGTGAAACGCAGTCTCTCGTAATGTGCAACAAATGGGCAAACTGTGGAACTCATACTAACAACTTCACCTTGGAAGCTGACAGGCTGGCTAAAATGTGCTACTTTATACTGGTAAAAAGTTATTTTGAAGAATTAATATGATGCTGTATAAACTTACCATGGATAGTAAGAAAATCTTAGCAATGAATGTAGAATAGAACCATTCAGTGTGAAACAACATGGATCGTTCACTTTTAAGATTCCTCATGATGACAGAGTGTGTATAATGCCCCAGTTGCTATATAGTGGTGAGTAGAGAACAAGCTTGACCCCTGCACCTTGGGTCCAGGTGGCAAGAGCCTGAATTCCCCACCCACCACCATTTGTAAAAACTTTGCAGATTTTTGCCTCATATTTGTTCTGTTCCTCATAAAATCTGTGGTTTCTGTATTTTTGTGTCTTTACAAAGTCCGTGGTGCAGTGGCAGCATTGTTGCCTGGCAGCTACAGGTTCTCTGGTTTGATTCTTGGCTGGGGTGTCTTCTGTGTGAAGTCTGCATGTCCTTCCTGTGTTTGTGTGGGTTTCCTCTGGGTGTTCTGGTGTCCTCCCATCTTACAAAGACATGTGTCTGGAGTGTTTCTTCCTGGGCCTATGCTGAAAATTGGCTTTTGTTCCAAGTCGGACTTTCCTGGTTAACAAATGTTAAATAAATAAAAATGACAAGCATTTGAATTTCAGACTTCATATTCTTCAGAAAGTACATGGTAACACAAAACCTTTTATTCTAGCAATTTTCTAAGTTTATAAGATGGATATTTGAAATTTGTCTCTATTTTTGGGACTGTATTCCCCATTATTGGCTTCGTCCAGGTTTTTGGGCTAAGGTTGAGAGCTATGGTAAGAACTAAATTCATTGAATATGTTTGGGGGCTGTATTCCCCCATTACTGGCTTTATCCAGGTGTTTTTTGCTAAAAGGTTGATAGCTATGATGAGAACTGAATTCACTGAATATGTTTGGGGACTGTATTCTCCCATTATTGGCTTTGTTCAGGTGTTTTGTGCTGAGGTTGACAGCTATGGTGAGAACTGAATTCACTAAGTGGTAGTCATTTAAGTTTCAGTCTTCCTCTTACTCTCAAAACAGCTGATGTGGCATAGTGATATGTTGCTCTGACTATTTTGCATAGGGTCCTGGGTCAAGACTTGGTAGTGAAATGTATGGTGGTAACACAGCATTTTATTCTAGCAGCTTTGCAACATTATCCAAGCAATGTTTAAAATGTGTCCCTGGTTTTTGGGCTTTTGTCACCCCCCCCCCAATAAATGTGGTCTTTTTCCAGATTTCTTGAGCTGCAAAGTTCAGAGATACAGCTGAGTGCTGAGTAGATTTTACAATGAGCTGCTTATGCTACGCCTGCTTGTATTGTTAATAGCACAACAGGTAGTGTACTTGCTGTTGATGCAGAAGGCTGTGGGTTCTACTCCCACAGTAGATAGATGCATTGCTGATACTGTACTGTGTTGCAAAGGGGGTGAATGCTGCAGTCCTTTTTGGCGAAGATACCTAATAACTATGAACCTATCAGTTTGCCATTCATTCCCTATTGCAATATTATCATTTTTTTAGTTTAAAATAGCCAATTTATTCCTCAAGTGCAACAGGCACTTTATTTGTAGATGAAACAATGAAATATAAAGTTGTTTGCTAGCAGCAACCTCTTCATTAGTTACAGATCTCTTTAAGGTGGAATTATTTAGATGACTTTCACTTCTTCAGAGATTGTGCATATTTACTGATACTGGTAGACTGTAGAAGTTTGAATAGACTTTTATGATGGAAATGTTCTGAATTGGGCAGTTTTGTCATTATTAGTGCATGCATTTTGTTTCATTGTTTACTGGAAAAATGTTCAAAACAATAAATTTAAAATGCCCTCTAAAACTGTACTGTATTGTGCAAGGAATATAATTTAAGGGTCTATATTGGAACTTTAAAGGCTGAAAACAGAAAATATTGAAGCGGCTGTTAAGCAAATTCTTTCCTTGGGAAAGAATTTGCTTGGCTGCTTCGGTACTTTTCCGTTTTTGGCACTGTAGTGCTGTCTCGGAGTTGGTATATTTAAGTAAAGGGTGTGTGTGGGGGTAAAGCCCCCCACTTAATGTAATGTTTGAAATTCATTTTTTTTTGTTGTTGTTGGAACAGCAATTTTCCCTTGGAAAAAAAAATCGCTTTTCTGACACTTTGACATTGTAAGCTTTTACTTTTTTAAGTGTTCGGTGATTTAATATAGATTCTAATTTAATACAGTCGGGAAGGTGTATCAAAGAGCATGTGTATGTTTCGTGTGTAAGGGGCCTGTGATTTCAAAACAGCCCAAAGTTTATCTTTATCTGCCACTGGCAAAATGTATTTTTTTTTAATGTGGGTTTCAATGCTGTTTCAATGAATGTGAGTTTCAAGGGCAGAGAAGTTTTAATGCTGTCCGTTTTCATTGTGAGACTGCATTGCTTTGTTTAACAGATAGTTATTAGTGTTTGTGCTGTAAAATGCAAAATAAAACTGCCAAATGAAGTCCAAATCAACACAGAAGTAAAGCAGTATGCACATTAGTGTTTATGGTAAATGGGGTGAAATAGCCAAGTAATGGTTCATTCGAATGGCTGCAGGGGGAGGCTCCATTCGACCATTATTTTGTGAGGGGGTAAGGGCGGCAAACTCAAAGACAGCCCCAGCCGAACTATAACTCTCAAATGTCCAGATTTTTGCAGAATGAATAGATTTTTGCTTCTTATTTTTGGTTTGTTCCTCATAAAATTTGTGGTTTTCTGGCAAATCATTTAGGAATTAAGTCACTAAATAATGACAGACACTGAGTTTCAGACTTCATAACCTTCAGAAAAATGCATGCTAAAGTAAGACCTGTTATTCTATCAACTGTCTCAGTTTATACAAGAGCAATTCTTAGTACTGTTTATATGTTCCCCCAATATATTTGGCCTTGTCCAGATTTCCTGCATTAACAGGTTGAGAGGTACGTGCAAATAAATTGCTTTGTAGAATTAGGCATATCCAAACCTCTCAACTGTCCCCAATTGTGGCTCAAAATGTTGCTCTTCCCCTAATTCCTCTGCAAAATGGCAATTTTGGAAGAAAATATGGAGGGTTTACAATTAATAAATAACTGTAATAAGAGTTATAGATTACTTTTATTTCAGAAATGCTTGTAGATTCTTTTAGTTTGTCAGCTGCTCAAGTTAGCAGTACTAATATTAAAATAAAGTGTCCCTTCTTTGACAGGTTCCCAGCTGTATTGTGTGGCTATTTTATATTTTTGCATCACATTTTTGGTCCGTTTTTCATAAAATTGTGGGGTTTTTTTGGCAAATTAGTGGCAAATCATTAAAAGACTGAAGTTAGAAAATAATGACAGACATTTGTGTTTCAGATTTCATACCCTTCAGAAAATTCATACTAATGCAAGACCTACTATTATCTTTCTAAGTTTATAAGAGCAATATTTAAAAATTGTCCTTATTTTTGGGCCTTTGTCCCACTTCTGTGTATGGCTCTGTCCAGATTTCTTGCTCTGAGGTTGATAGGTATGAAAAATGTGTCAGGGTCATCACAGTCAGCCATAGACATTTCAAATTGTGACATACTTGTTGCACCCTACTCCCCCATGTAGTGACTCTGGATGTGTCCAAGCAAGACAAGGAGCAGTTATGCAGTGTAAATGTGCAGAGTATCCCCCCATTCAAGGCAGACACAAGTACTACAGTGGCTTTTCATCTGTCCTTGATTTTGCAGAATGTTCTGGTTTCTGTCATATTTTTATACTGTCAGTTTATGCTTATTATTCAGAAAGTGCCTGTTGCTCTGGGATTAAGTAGCAGTGCTTTAATGACCATCAGGTAAGCTTGTCTGAGATTGTAAGATGCAAGTAAGCTTTAATAAGCATACTGTTAAAGAACTGCCAACGTTGAAAGCCTTTCTGTTGCCATGCAGAGAATACTTACATAACTATAAGCCTTGGGTATTGAAATGCATATGACAGTATTTGTAATAAAGGACAGGATTACAGTATTTTCAGAAGCTCATTGCATTTCTTGGAGATTTGCAGTTATCTTTGCAGGCTTTACCTGTAAACTAAACAGAATGCCAATCTATCATGTGTGGTCCATAACCTGTGCAGTAATTCTTTAAGCAATGTATCTTGAGCTTGTTTCTTGTTTGCTTTTCATTTTTTACTTTGAGAATTTTTCCCCATGAAACAAATAGATAGTTGTTGTCAGGCAGCAGGTCTTTTTTGGATAAGAAACATTATAAGTCAGGGTATCACAAACATTGCTACTTTCAGCATGTTACTTGGTACTTTAATAAAGCTGAATATAAATTATAATTAGAACTGCAGTGCAAGGAGAAGTGGTTTGAGTTGAGTGCTGCTTGTTTTTCTTGTACTTGATTTTGACATTCATTCCAGTAATGCATTTAAAAAGTAATTTATTTTTTCATGCCTCACAACCTTTTTGTTTCCATCTAGATATTAAGTAAGCTGTCATGCAGCCAATGCATTGAAACATTTTTTTCTTCTACACTTCATTTTGTCTTGATTGGACTGTCATAATGACAGTTTGGCACCCAGGGCAGCGTATTTTAATTAAAGTTACATTTTTTGTGGTTTTGAGCATAGCTCCTCCCCTTTCTAGTTGACCACACCCCTTCCCATTGACCCCACCCATTCAGCTGTCTCCTGCAGCCCCCCTTTGATTTAAAGTCACCAGCCTCCACTGACTTATTCCCACAGCCCACCTGTAGTGGGCAGAAAAATCTCATTGTTTTAATGTTGACTTGCGATTGTAAGACCCAACCCTAATTCAATAGATGTTTTGATCCCTGTGTTTTCTTTAGGCCCTGGATCCATACCCCCACTCGTTAAATATATACAACCAACTCAAAGGTTTATTATATATATAGAAATATATATATATATATATATATATATATATATATATAGATTAGATATATATATATATATATATATATATATACATATATATATATAGATAAATTAGATACAGATATGTATATATAACCAACTCAAAGGTCATACAAATGTGAGTGTCAGGAGAAAACATCTTCTATAAGAGGTCTTTAAAAAGCACTGGAAGAAAATATTCATGATCGCCAATACTTTTAAAACAAAAATTTCCATCACTTTAAACTCTGCAAAGTCCACAGATTCTGAATGACATGAACACCACTACATCTGACCAGTGATGGATACCTCAACTCAGTGGGTGCATTCCAGTGGTCAAAGATCAGCCTGAGAGGCCAATGTACCATCCAACACATCATTACTAACTGTTGTACTGCACATTTGCAGATCTGTTCAGCAACCCTCCACAAAGTACTGAACAGATTCTCAAAGTCCAACATGCAGTTAGACTCCCAAGATAGCTACAAACTGATCAGCAACTTAATTTCAGTTCTCCCAGTGAGAAAAAGAAACAGTGAAACCATCAGCTTGGGTAAACTTTAGTAACTGATGGTATGTACACTGTCTGGATAAGAGCAAAGAAATTTGGGAAACTGAAAGAAACTCAAATCAGGAAAAGTGAAGAGAAAGCACTGGCTGGGAAGAATCTTACAGCTGTTCAGCAAAAAGCAGTTCAGCCTTTACCTTTGATATGAAAAAAGGCTTCCAGTAATTTGGAGGAAATGATAATGTAAAATGCACTCAGTGGTTATTAAAGTAAATGAAACGCTGAAAGAATATATCAACTGAAATAACAGAAGGTTGGAAAAAATGAGAAGCTTTCATTAGCTATTCATATAAACTAACAAAACTGCAAAAATCAGAAGCTGAAATGAATACACTGAATGAGTATGAGGCTTCTCAAAGAGCTGTTAAAAAATAATAGAGTTAGAAGACAGGGCACACAGAGAAAACCTGAGATTTTCTTCTGTACCAAAGAAACTGGAAGGAACAGACTGTATTAACTTTACAAAAGTACAAATAAGCAACTGAACTGGTGTTCCACAGCAAGATTTGTTAATTGAAAGGGCATATCAAATGTATGCTCCAAACCTGCCTATGAGAAAGCAATTAAGACTTATATTAGTAAAGATGCAATCATACCAGCAGAAAGAGTTGATCTTGTCATAAGTCTACCAGAAAGGAAATAATATTAAAATTGGAGACAGTAGAGTGTTTGGGGAAATTGATTATTCACTGTGCACCAAGCAGAAGAGAAGAAAATTTATCCCATGAATCAGGGCAGGTCAGAGGCAATTGTGAGATTCAAGCTTCTCTATCCAGCTGTCTTCAGAATATTTTTTTTCTTGGGGATTAGAAATACATTTGATATAGAACAGCCTAAGACAGAAACAAACTTTATCCAACAAAAAGTGAGCCACAAGAAGAAGGGGACGCTACATCTCATTCCTCTGATAATAAAGCTCATACATAGACTTTGCTAGAGAAGCATTTCCCAATGTTCAAAGAAAAATGCTTGAAAGTCAAAAAACAGGAGTTGACTGTAAGAATAAAGAGTACCTTGGAATTGGACCAGATTCTGGTGCTGGGAGATGGAGCTAATCAGGAAGACCAGTGACACTGAAATTAGTGACTAAGTGGGAGACTGTAAAGCATCGATCACATTTGTGAAATATGGCTTTGCAAAAAAGTGGCTGAGAAGGATAGTACTTTTACTGACTGTTAAACTTGTGGGTAGCCTGTAAATCATATACCCCACTAATAATAGAGAAATGGATATGGTTAAGAAGTTATAGGAATTATTTAGAGGAGCTGACAAAGGTTACACTACTGCAGAATAAGGGGAGTTTCACAGAATAAGGGGAGCAACTGTACAGTGCTAAAGATACAATTAAGGGAGTGTTTGTATCATATGCAAGACCTTGGAAAGACTCTGATTAAACATTTTTTTATAACTTCAAAGCACAAAAACTTGTAGCACAATGACTTAGGCAACAAAAAGTAGAAAGGATTGTCATCAAACTTAGGGAGCCCATGACAAGAAATACAACCAGAAATCCCACAGTGGTATTGAGATATTTTGGAAATTTTATGAAAACTTGTAAAACCACAGGAAAGTGAAAACCAGGAAAGAACACACATGGAAATATTTACGGAAGATTTAGTTATATCTATGTTACAGATAGATGAGGCTTGACAACTGATAACTAAGATATGAGAAAAGGAGATAAAAACAGTGAAGTATAATCAATCTGCAGGGAAGTTTCCAGGAACAGACTGTTTATATATAAAAGTTTGAAAGTTAGGAGGGAAGAAAGTGATAAAGATCTGGAAAATTGTGTTTAACAGTATTTTAAAAGGAGGGGAAGCACCAGCTTCTTGAAAGAAAGCCATTGTGGCCGCATTACCTTAAAGAGGGTGAAGACCTATCAGAGCCAACTTCACACAAACCCATTTCAATTTTAAACCATGATTATTTGTCTACACTAGCTAAAAGAATGACAAAATGATGCCAAAATTGACAGATATGATCAGTGTAGTTCTGTGGAGTGGAAGCAAACCTTTTGACAACATTAAAATAATGAAGATCCACAGGGAAGCACAATATAGGAAAAATACCACTGTCGTCGGTGAGTCCTGATGCAGAGAAAGCATTTGACAAAGTAGGCTGGGATTTTATGAATAGGGGCAATGGAATATGACTGTGGTACGGGCAGAACGGTCAAACAAGTAGAATCATATTTAGTAGAAAACACATTATAAACTATTAATTTTGGTAGAATCACATTTAATCTCATGCATATAGTGGTTGTATTTTTAGTATGAATTTTGAGAAGTGGTATAGTTAGCCAATTCTTGCAGCATGTGGGTTGTTTCTTTTGTTTTTTCTCCAAGTTTGATCAAGTTAGTGATGTTCTTGTTAGTTAAGGGTTATTTATTGTCAGTAAACACTGCCAGTAGTATATGAAACTATGATCATTGCTTTTTGCAAGGAATCACTACTGGTGTGATTTCCAAGTGTGTGCCAGCAGTTGTTCCACTGGTTTGGGAGATGTTTCCCCTTCTTCAAATTGTTAAGACCCTGGAGTTAGTATACACAGGTTTGGGGCGTGTAAGGGTGCAGAAGTGCACGTCTCCTTGCAAAACCGCTTGCAATTTTTTATTTTGTCCTGTGTTTTAGAGAATTTGTGCATTTAAAGGAGAACTCCACTCAAACATATTTTTTCCTTCCAAAACGTGATTTTCCTTCACTGAAATCCAACACTAAACATGTCACATACAAAAAAAACATCATTTAATAGTTTCTTTTATGTCTGAATTTATTTCTGTTTGCCTTTCTTTCCTGTTTGTCTTGTCATCTGTTACATCATGAAGACTACTAAGAGGGGAGTCATGAGGTTAGAACACTTTTTCCAACTACAGAGCCATTAAGAAAACAATGACTCTTACACAAGACTGCCAGCATCACAGCTCAGATAAACAGAATAGCCTGGAGTCTGAACAAAAGCAAAGCTTTCAAGCTTAATTTTCAGATGCAAATGAACATTAAATCAAAATTGTTCTTATTACAAATTAGTTGCCTTTCCCTTTGATCAAACACAGAATGCCACAAAGAAAGAAAATATTTTTACCTCACTTTTCTGCCAGTATTTGAGTTTGCATTTTCCTACACTGCACTTTCTATAAAAGCATGTCTCTTCTGGTGTTTAGTTACAGCATTTTGGCACTGCATACAGTATTTTGCTGAGGCAACTTAATGAGTCGGGGAAGGAAGATAAACATCTAATTCTAGCATAGCATTAAAAACTGTGAATAGAACACAAACCATCTCAGCTCAACTAACACCTATTAATCATGGGGATCAGATTTCTCATGCTTTGAACTCGGCTAAATTTTTAAGTCTATTTTTCAAACATTACTTAAAAGAGTGGGCCACTACCGAAAATCAAAAGAAGCATAGTAATTAAAAACATGGATCGATACTGGCAGTCAAAAGTAGGTAGTTACACTACTGTTGTAAACTGATGACAGAGAAAACAACAGTAAACAATCCTCCCAACATAGGGATTTTTCTCTGTCCCTCTAAAATGATCAAGAAGGTGAAAGCATTGATTACGAAACAAAGCCAAGCTACCCATGGCAGCCCCCTTTCTGGTCATTTTGAGGTATAATGAGTTAGAAAATAATAACCACTTACTTTGATAAGGGGACATTAGTAAAACAGAAAAGTTCAAGATATGGTGAAAAATATTTTTTCAGTTTTTAGACAGTTCTCCTTTACCTTGCAGTGGGATAAAAATATTTAGAATATGTTTAGACTAAGTGTGATTATTTCAAATGACTCTTCTAGCAAACGTGATTCTGCCATTTCTAGCTGCAACTAAATGTAATACACTAACACACATATGTACCCACACAAAGATATACACATACACATATATACATTACACATATTATATATATATATATATATATATATATATATATATATATATATATATATATGATGGTGCTGTGGTAGCGTTGTCGCCTCACAGCAAGACGTTGTCCTGTTCGATTCTCAGTTAGAGCGTCTTCTATGTGGAGACATGCGTGAATGGGCGTACCTTCGTTGAAGGTTGTGCATCAGGGCCGGCAACTCTGCACGTAAAAATCTACTGCCAATCATTAGCGAACCGGAGTTCCGCTGTGGCGACCCCTAACCGGGAAAAGCTGAAAGACACAACATATATATATATATATTACATACATACACAGGTTTGCCTTCATATGTGCGTGATGCACATGGGCAATTACAAGAAGGCCGAAAGGAGGTTCCCAAATTTTCACAAACTCGAAAAAAAAATGCACAATGGCATTCGCTCATTGCAGATTTTACATTTTGGGTGCAGATTGCCCTATAGCGGGGATCGGGAAATGGTCCCTTTCCCCACTGTAGTGTGATCTTGGAGTTAGTATATGGGGCTTGCCCCCCTGCATTACGATGTTCATTCAAATGTGTAGTTCGAAAATCATCGAATCTGGTTTTCCAGATTTTGATTTTCTAACTTTGGTGACGTTCGACATTACGTTTTTTGTGTTTTGAGTCGCACAATAGTGCTTTCGCATATGTCATTTACGGACGTATGAAGGTAAACCATATATATATGTGTGTGTGTGTGTGTGTGTGTGTGTGTGTGTGTGTGTGTGTGTATGTGTGTGCACATATACTACACAGGTCTATATTACACTGCTTAAATGTATTTTCAGCTAACTCCTATTCATCGACTATTATTCAGTGAAAATTACTTCCATGATTCATTGAATATTCCAAGGGCAAAAAAGTAGTTGGCCAACTACACAACTTTGCCCTTTTTCCCCCACTGTAATGCGATCTCAGAGTTGGTATATATAGTTGGGGGGTGGGGGTGAAGACCCCCACTTGGGTAGGTTTGATTTCATAAGATGTGGGTCCGTTGTGCCCAGTGACAAGTATTTCATTGCCCTTGGAAAATTCAGCAAATCGCAGAAGTGATTTTCACTGAATGCACATAGATGAATAGGAGTTCGCTGAAAATACATTTCAGTGAACTAACATAGACCCTATTACACACACAAACTATATATATATATATATATATATATATATATATATATATATATATATATATATATATATATATATATATAAATATATATATAAATATATAGACACACACACAATTTATTTAATAAGCTTGCAAGATTTCCCCCATCTTCACAATCTTGAATGTCATTTTCTCAACTTTCTGCATAATGTTATCTCTGTTCTTCTAGGTGGATTTGCAGTCTAAAAAAATTATTTTTCAGGGCAGACAGTTTACAAGACTGCCACTAGGTAAATTGTTAAAAACATCTGTACCAATGAGCTTGCGGCCAGTGCTACTGCTAAAGAAAAAAGACACTTTATATTTTAATGTACTTCAGGCTTGTTAAAGCCATTTTACTTTAATACATGATCTTTCTTGCCCATGAGCAACTTATCCTGGCTTTAATCTATGGCTTTCTTACACGTGACCAACTTTGTTAAACTTTCTCTGCTCCACTGTCTTGATGAGTTACTCAACCACTATCTTTTGCAAAACCACTCAACTCTGCTGTTTGAACCTTACCTCTGCTGTCACAGAGTGTTATTCCTGGGCCAATACCTCCACCTGTGAAGGGTTCTAAACCATTCCATTAACCCTCACTACATTTAAAGTTCTTTATGCTCCCCTACCCTACCCAAATTCCCATCTTGTCTAAATTTATACTGAACATATCCTCTCCCCTTCCTCACTACTATCATCTCCTCTTCCTACATAGCCTCACCAATCCCTACTACTACCTCATTACTCAACAGCATTCACATAAACCCTTTACAGCCTTATGTCACCTTCCCTCCACATCTATCCTTTTCTTCTTCCTCACTTAATTTACTCTTTGCTATTGTTCTAACAATCTCTACTGTTATTCTCCTTTTTCCCCTTGTACAATATTTCACTTCCTTGTCAGCAAGTCCTTCTTCAGTAGTACCCATCCTTTACAATACTGATAGAAAACATAATACATACAAACCTTTTATTATACATATCACACAATTAATCATTCTCGTAATACTTCCTTTAATTCACAATTTCACCCTACCACACCACAGTATAGTCTACATTTCGTAACTGAAACTAACTATACTCTATAAAAATCTTAACCTTTCTCCATCTCCATAAGGGACCACTCTGCTTGCAACCTCCAGCAAGCCATTTCTACTTTCATTTACATTCGTCTCATCTTCCTTCCTTCTCCTTTAACATATTTTCCTTTTCATTCAACTATAATCTTCCTTTAACTACGCCACAGTCCTCTCTATCTACCATGTTATCCTTCTACATCTTCCCATCTCTACTATCTCACCTTACTACCTATCATGGTACTCTCACACTTTATTCACACACACACAGACAGACACACACACACACCGACACACACACAGACACACAGACAGACAGACACACAGACAGACACACACACACACACACAGACACACACACACACAGACATACACAGACACACAGGCACAGACACACGCACACACAGACACACACACAGACGCACACACAGACACACAGGCGCACACACACCACTCTACCTATACTTAGGCTAAATCCTCCATATCCATTTCCTCAAATTTATATAATGTGTATTTAATGTCCAACCTATTCACTTTTTCAAATACAAAACATCTAAGCATGCAGTTCACTTTGATATAACATGGAATAAATTCATATACTTTATACGAAAAACTAACGAATTCTGATCCTCTCTTCTCTAAAATCACTCTTTGTGGTGTCATCCATCCCAAACCTGGCTTATCCATTCCACCATCCTCTGTCCCTACTTCCTATACAACACCCACAACATTTTTCCTTTCTTCCATTCAAATTTACAGAATTCTAAACAAAGTTACAGACCTACAAGCATGGTTTCTTAAATACTCACCAGATATTACTGTCATTACAACAACATGTCTAAAATCCCATATAAAAGATTCTGAAATTCTATCCCCTGGCTACAATCTAATTCAATCCGGCAGATTACACAAAAAAGGGGCAGACGTTGCGATTCTATATAACTGTCAAAGTTTCTCACTCCTCAAAACTAATATACCAAACTTCCAAAATGCAGAACTTCTTATCTCTCTTCACAATGTTAGTAAAACATAAGAAGCTTTGTATAGTTGCCCTCTACATACCACCAGGTAGTATTAGCTTATTTGAAGAAATTCTTTGCTGGATAACTACAAATATTATTATTGAAACTATTATCTTAGGCGATGTTAACACTGACAGGTTATCTGGACATCTAACACCTCAACTACTACTTTTAAATTTTTCAAGTTCAAACAGCTGATCTCTTCCCCTACTTAACTCAACAAAGCAAATCATAAAAATTCTATCCTTGACTGGATACGTGTCTCTGACCACAGCAAATATGCTATCCCACTGGTACTGTGTGATTCCCTTAGTGACCATCACCCCACATTCACCAACAGAGAAATCGCCCACCTGCTAAAAAAAACAGAACCACCCAAAATTGTTCTTTCATCCTGATTCACTCAATAATCTACTAAAGTCCATCAAGTGGTCTCCTCTCAAAACCCTACCCCTAGACAAAGGGGTCAACAAATGCAACAATATAATTATGAATACTTTAAATAACCTTGCCTCTACTAGACATAAAAGAGTAAACCCCCTGGCTGCCTCATTTTACAAGAATTCTCATGAAAAAACATGACAAAGCATGTAAATAATGACACAAAGAAAAAAACACTCAAACCTTAAATCTAAACAAGGAGCCCTGACCCACGAGATAACCATAAAAAAAATCCAAAGAAATTCTGGACCTCAGTTAAGAATATTTTTCAACCTGGCACTCCTTCCTTACCAAACAACTATCCTGACTTCTCCCCTCAGAAAAATCTACCAAATTTAACACTTTCTTCATTGACATCAAAGCCTATTTTACCTCCAGCTCTCCTCGGGGGCTGTGATCATGGACAGTTTCCCTTACTCACAAAAATGTTTGATTATTTAAACAGTGAATTTTTTGGGGACATTACAAGGAATGAAATTAATACTGCTTACCATAAAATAGACTTATGGTTGGAAGACCATTTTTTTAATGGGGGGTTGATAAAACATTGTTTGAATATCTGAACACATCTGAACCAGTTATCGCTAGTATATTTTATTTTCCAAAAGGTTCACAAGTCTATTGCAAATCCCCCATTACAGCCTACTGCTACAGCTGGTGGATCTAAAACAGAACCAGTTACAAAATATGAGAAATGAGGAACTGAACATTGTTAGTAAGGTGTTTAATGACAGATTGCACCCCTCTGAGTTGATAGAGGAAATTATGAAAGAAATAATTTCTGGAAGACCTTTTTATTATCAAATAGTTCAGAATACGTGTCTTATTAACAACATCAAAAGTAATAATGATACAAAGGGGAAAAACTGTCACAGAGAAATTATAGGTTAGTATGATGCCAATAGGTATGTTAGAAACATTTTGGAAAACATTTGGGGAAATGTTATCAATCTTCAGGGCCTTCAGTCCTTTTTGGGGGAAGGACCATGTTTGGTTCACAAAAATGCATATAATTTGAAAAAGTTGTTCGAAAAATGATAACATAGCCAAGTGAATGACTGCATGACTAATAAAAGAAGGGTAAAATGTGGAAGTTGAAATCAATGTAAATTCATTTTTGAGGGTATGTCTAACTACCCTAAGATGACAGCACCAAAAGGCAAGTTCAACTGTAACACAAACAGGATAGTATATCTCGCCCAGTGTGTGACCTGTCAGGCATTTTAAGTTGGCAAAACTGAAAGAAAATTCCCTCAAAAAAAAAAAAAAAAAAAAAAAGAATATATCAACATTTTTATGCAATCTCTAGGGGAGATAATTTCAATGCCTTGAGTAAGGATTCTTTAGAATGTCAGAATGTAAAAATATATATATTTTTTTGTGTTAGAGAAGGCTCTCCTTTTGAGAGGGGAGGGAACAGCACAATGGGAATAATTATACTGGCAATTACTAGTAAATGCAACAAACACGCCAGCAATTAATGATAAAAATCTCTATTAACAGTTTATTCTTAAAAAGGGGTAATATATAAATGTAGTGTATTTTTTTTTCTTTTTGTTGATGTTGTTTATAGAAACTTATAATGACTGAACTTCAGACATATGGACAGGTATGCTTAACTGCATACATTGTTGCATGCATTTTGCTGGCTGACCACTAGATGGTGATACTTGATTAATTATATAAGCAATTGTTTGATTACAGTTTGGTCTGAAGACGTTTTGTTGTAGTTGATGAGTAATAAAAGATCTTATTTTTATTAAAATGTTTTGACTCTTTCCGGTGACCATGTTTTTTGTTTTTTAATCATTTGTGTGGCATGGTACGAGGCGTTTTTTTTTTTGGTTACTATATCTTAAGAGCTTCACCAAAGGATTAAGTAAGATTATTCATGAAATCTGACACAACGAATCAAGACAGACAATATTGACTATATCTTGCTCATCACACGGAGAAGAGATTGGAAGATTCTAATCAGCTGCCACATGAAGATGCTCGAGCCCTCAGTAGGAAGCCAGTACAAACATTTAGTTGGAATTGCACAGCAAGAGAAGGAGCAGGGAATGGTAGAGTGATAGGCCAGTCAGTTCCCACATGAAAGAGCAATGGATGACACAGGATGCAGCTGAAGAGGAATATTTCACAGGAAGATGTTCTCGAACTTTCTCTAGAATGCTCATTGGAAGCACAGAATAAAGATTGTGCACTCAGTTTAGAAGAAAAAGATCCAAGGGAAGAGTTGCTTGATTTAATAGAGATGGCTGGACATATTAAGATTGATGAAAGAAATAGATTACAGAAAGTCAAAAAAACCTAAAATAATAGAAGTCTGATAAAGCAAATAAACACCGTAATCAAGACTATTAAAAGAAATGTGTGATATAACATAAGTGAATAGGCTGTATTACTGTACGGCTAAATTAATAACAGATAAAGTCTTACCACAAAAATACAGAGCAAAAAGGGAAAGGAAGGTAGGGAATCAAACGCCATTATGGAAGTATCAAACAAATAAAACTATAAAGCGATTAAGATAAGCGTCACTGGTAGAAGAGTACAGAAGAGGGAACAGATCAACAAAAATACTCAAGACTGATGTGATGAAAACAACGGTAAGTATTAGAACAGACCAGGATCTATTATATACTATTGCAAATTATAAATTAAAGATAACACCATAGGCAGAAAAACTTAGAAGATATGCAAATAAATATAAAGGAAAAGTACAAAATAAGCAATCAATGATGACTCAAAAAGTTTTATAAAGAATTGTGAAACAAAGGAAAAGGAATAGAAACACCACCGAAAAAGAACTAGACACATTTTTGAGAAATATCTATGAAGACTCTGTGAAACGTAAAGATGCTGAATGGATAGAAGAAGTTAAAAAAATTCCAAATATTCCACAGTGACAAACTAAATAAAACAAACAGGAATGAGAAGATTTCAGAGCAGAGTGATGCACAAATATAGTCTTTATTCAAAAAGCAAAGTTAAGTGTTTTCATCCTTCATTTTAATGGACTTCATCAGAAAAACTAATGAATAAAACACCAGGTTTATATACCCTAAATATGCCCCTGTTTTAGATTAAACAATTGGATAATTACATAATTGGCTAAACCTTAATTAACCAAGTTTAGTGTACGTAAACCTTGCGTTTTATTCATTAGTTGTTCTGATGAGTCCATTAAACAGAAGGATGAAAGCGGTTAACGTTGTCTTTTGAATAAAGACTATATTTGTGTGGCACCAGGCTCTGACGTCTTCTCATTTCTGTTAAGTTAAAAAAAAAACAGTTAGAAGTTCAAATGTACAGGATATGAAATGGGATAAAGTAATTGCAGAGAAATTAAAACAAAATTAAGAAAATGGAAAACCCTAGGTCCAGATGCAGTACCTAACTTCTGGCTAAAAGTATTAACTCCTTAACATGACAATATGCACCCCGAACAAACACCTATCTGGTTAGCAATAGTCAAAACAATACTCCTCCTTAAGCTATCCTAAAAACTATAGACCAATAACTTGCCTTCCAATGATGTATAAACTATATACTGGAATTGATGATGACAAGATTTTATAGTCATTTAGAAGAAAACTCAATCATGGCACTAGAACAAAGAGTAACCAAAGAAAGTCCTAAGGAACAAAGGATCATTTCTTGTTAAAGTCATAATGGAGAATTGCAAGGGGAAAAATCTAAGTATGGCATGGAGAGATTACAAAAAGCCTTTGACAGCATCCCACATTCATGGATAATGGAGTGCTTACAGATACACCCTACACTGATCAATTATTACATTACAGTGACCATGAAACAGTGGCTAACCACTTTGCAGCTAAGCCATGATAAAAGGACAAATTACTAACCCAGAGATAATAATTTAAAGGGGATATTTCAAGGGGATGTTGTGACCAGAGCTCTTGTGTCTTTACATTAACCCATTAAGGTATTTAACAGATTAGGTCATGGTTACAACTAAACTCCCAGACAGCAACAACAAAGTGTAAAGACTTTTCATCTTTTTTTGGATGATTTAAAACTGTACAGTTCAGATGAGGAGCTAAAAGCTCAACTAGAAATGATCAAAACTTTCTCAGATATTATACAAAAAAAAAACAAACAAAAAAAAAACATTTAAAGAAGGAAAGCTGCAGCAACAAGAAAATATCAGTCTGGTTCAGGAATGTGTTATGAAGGAACATGGGGGAGGTGTATAAATATTTGGGAATTGACGATGGATCGACATAAAAACATGAACAAATGCAAACAAAACTCAGTAAGAAATATTTTAGAAGATTAAAATTAATCTTGAAAACAGCCCTGACAACTAGGAACAAAGTCCAAGCTATAAACCAATTTGCCCTTCCTGTTCTAACTTACAATTTTGGGATGACTGACTGGTCCCAAAAGTTACTGGATCATTTGGACAAGAAAATAAGAAAAATACTTCACATTTATCAAATAAGTATATAATAATAATAATAATAATAATAATAATAATAATAATAATAATAAAAATAATAAGGGAAGTAAATATTGTGGGAAGAAATATCCAATGAATTGTTATGGCTAGGCTTGTATAGGCCCTAGGGCCGATAGCCTAGTACCAACCTAAGAACTTATAAATGATTTATAAAAATCAGTATATACCAAGATTATAGATTCCTCATTCTGAAGGAGGTATGGGCGTTCTGAAAACTGATTATATGTATGTATCTGCAATCGTAAGACTGCATGCATACCTAATAACCTCACCATGTCCAGACATAGTGAAAGTTTTTAAACATGAACAGAACAAATCCAAGATTACTTCCCTGCTCAGTTTAGGAGAAGAATATCATGATGTGTCAAGGGGGAATGGAAACCAAACCAGAAGTACACAAAAATCAAGTGCCAAAAAAACAAAAGAAAGAATATAAGGAGAGGGATCAGATGAGAAGGCAAGAAATGTGGAAAAGGCATATAGCTGCAAGTACAGAAAACTCATGGAACAACTTCATGCTGATCAGGATCTGATGAAGGAATGGTTAAGGGGAGGTGAATTTAAACTAAAGGATGAAAGGTTAAGATTAGTGGCCCTGGATAGTGAACTACTATACGTTGGTTTACAAAGTCAATTGAACATGTGGGAGAAACACACAAATGCAGGTTCTGTAAAACAAAAATGGAAACAGTCGTACATCTTGTTGCTGGATGTGATACACTGATTAGCAGAGGGCCTGCACACTGAAAGGCTTAGCAATGTGGCAAGGCAGTTGCACTGGGGACTGTGAAAACATTACAATACTGAAGTAGCTGAGAAGCACTGGAAACATGAGTAACTTTTAGTTATGTACTTACCATAACTTCGGATGTATGGGATCCATCTCGCCTACATTCATGACAGATGGGTTCGGAGCCGATCCATCGGCTCCGACTCGGCAACTTATACACTAGCACGAAGTCTCTCATTGGATGGGCTACTCCCTATCCCAGGATGCACTACACCTGCTTCCCCAGATCTTGTTTGTTCGCTTTCATACACCCATGTAAACACAGCAAACACTATTAGTCACTATAACCAACTAAAGTTCTTCAAGAAAGAACACCAAGAAAAAGTGACTACAGCTCCTCTAAACCCAAATGGAAGGGGGAAGGAGGGTGGGTACTTATGAATGTAGAGATGGATCCCATACATCCGAAGTTATGGTAAGTACATAACTAAAAGATGTAATGGGATCCTATCTCGCCTACATTCATGACAGATGGGACAGCGTCCTAGCACCTACATCCCGGGTGGCTCATTGGAACACACTCCTGAGAACTGTGGAACCAAAGGAAGCTCTGCCTCGAGAAACCACATCCAATTTGTAATGAGAAATAAAAGTGTGCGGAGAAGTCCAGGTTGCCGCAGCACAGATATCATCTATTGATAACTTGGAGTGAAAAGCTACGAAGTAGCCATTGCCCTGGTAGAATGAGCCTTGACTGGAAAGGGAAGGTCTTTATGAGCCTGTGAATAAATAAAAATGATACAATCTTTAATCCATTTAGATATGGAGGCTTTTGTTACAGTTGACCCAATTTGTTCGCTGCAAAAGAAACAAACAACTGATTTGATTTCGCGTTTGAGCAGTTCTATTCAAATAAAACGTAGTTGTCTATGCGTCAATTGATGCAAATTATATTCTGCGTTATTGGAGAATTCTGGGAAAAAGACAGGGAGTTCTATAGTTTGTTGCATACAGAAAGAAGAGGCCACCTTTGGTATAAATGCGGGTTTAATTTCAATGAAACTCTATGCTTGTGAAAAATCAAATAGGGAGGATCAGAACAAAGAGCTTGAAGTTCTGAAACTCGCCTAGCAGATGTTATGGCTACTAAAAAGGCTGTTTTCCAAGACAGAAATTTTAAATCACAAGTAGCAGCTGGTTCAAAAGGACGGGCAGTTAGGGCAGCAAGAACCATATTCAAATCCCAAGGGGGAACAGGCTGAGATAAAGGAGGCCTAAGGAGCCAAGCCCCTTTAAGGAAAGCCTTACAAAGTTTGAGAGACATCAATGAAGGTTCAAAAGAAGCATGAAAATTAGAGATCGCTGCTAATTGAACCTTAATGGTAGAAACTGAAGAGCCCGACTGAAAAAGGGAGGCCAGAAAATTCAGAACCTCCGATACTGGAGCAGTGAGAGGATCTATACCTCGTTCTTGAGCCCAGAAGGCAAACCTTTTCCATTTACTGGAATAAAGTTTGATGGTGGAAGGTTTATGGGAAGAAGACAGAATGTGGACCACATCCGGCGAGAGAGCATTATCTCGGACTAAGGATGGAAGTGGAGTAACCATGCTGCCAACTTCAGGGACCTGAGAGACGGATGAAGCCGTCCTGACTGATGAGTCAACAGGTCTGGCACCGGATCCAGAAACCATGGACCTTCTATCGCATGCCTCTGTAGGAAAGGGAACCAAACTTGATGAGGCCAGTGCGGGGCAATCTGGTAGCTACCGCCCAGTGCCAAAGTCTCATGGCTTCTCTGCATAGTGGGTAAGACCTGGTACTCCCTTGCTTGTTTATGTACCATACTACCGACATGTTGTCGGATAGGATTGCAATTGGGCCCTGTGGGAGAGCGTGATGGAGAGCTTGGAGTACCAATAGTACCGCTCTCATCTCCAGGACATTGATATGCAAATGTGTTTCCTGGATCTGCCATGTGCCTTGGACCGACCTGTCCAGGTAATGACCCCCCCACCCTACCTGGGAGGCGTCCGTGGTCACAGTGGCAACGGGACGTTGAGGAATAAAGGATCGCCCTTGGTCGAGATTTGACTGTAGAAGCCACCAACGCAGATCTCGACGGCAACTCTCCGTGATTATGATTAAGTGGTTCAAGGGCAGTTCCTGATAAGACCATTGAACCGACAGTAGCCATTGTAGAATTCGCATGTGAAGTCTGGCCGAGGGAACTAGGAGTATAGTCGACGCCATCGAGCCCAACAGTTGTAGGATCCGATGGGCCGGGGCTCTTTGTAAGTGAAGGCAGGATTTGACCTGATCTTGTAAGATCTGAATTCTTTCTGCCGGTAAGAAGGCGCGCATTCTTTTTGTGTCTAAGTCTGCGCCTATGAAAGTAATATGCAAATTGAATGTGATCCCCAAGAAAAGGCCCAAGTTGAACGTGACTCTGAGCGCTTGGAGAAGTAGATGCTCGGAGGTGGCTGTAAGGAGCCAGTCGTCTAGATAAGGAAACACCTGGAATCCCAGACTTCTCAGGTGAGCAGTTACCACTGCCAGACATTTGGTGAACACCCTGGGGGCTGTGGTGAGACCAAAGGGCAGTGCTCGGAATTGAAAATGACTGGCTCCAAGGCGGAAGCGTAAATGTCTCCTGGACTCTTGAGCTATGGGAATGTGATAGTAAGCGTCCTGGAGATCTATGGAGCACATCCATGCATTTTTTCCAGCAAAGGAAGAATAGATTGAAGAGTGACCATTCGGAATTTGGACTTCTTTACGAAACGATTCAATGAACTGAGGTCCAAAATGGGCCTGAAGTCCCCTGTCTTTTTTGGTACCAAAAATAATTTTGAGTAAGTTCCTGATCCGATCTGGTCGGTGGGGACAGGCTGGATGGCTCTTTTCTAGCAGCTTTGAAATTTCTAATGCTGCCTGATCGCGCAGACTGGGTGGTACGTCCGGGATTTCCCTTAAAGAAACGGGGGTATCATTGTTAAAAGGGATGATATATCCTCCGGTAATAATGCGAAGCACCCACTGATCGCTTGTTATGGATTCCCAAGCTTGTGGATGCGCCATAAGCGACCCCGACTGGCTCGAGCTGCACAGTCGGGCAACCACTCAGGAACGCTGGTTGTATGAAGAACCACGAAAGGAATCGCGGTCTCCAGAGTTACGGGGCCTCTGCCACCTCTGGGCGGCGTCTTCCAAAATTCCCTGCCTCTGGAGGGAATCACTGGGTGGAGTAGAGAAAGACTTTTGGGATTTTTAAACCACATTTTCCCTCCTCTCCCAGCCTTGGGATAAGGCCTGGAAGGAGCGGAATAACGGGCCCCAACGGCAGTCAAAGTCTTGCCCTCCTGCTCGCACCGAGTTAGTGTGTCCTTCACCTTGGGTCCAAACAAAGATGACCCATCAAAGGCCGGCGAAGGAAGACTTGAAGGCCTCCGTGCGAACACAAGCGTAACCAGGCTTGTCTCCTAAGGGCAACGCCTGTTCCTCAGCTCTACTCGCCTCGGCCGCATACGAGATGAGCCTCATGGACGAGTTAACAATAGAACAAAGAGTAGTCATCTGTGCGCCAACAGTCGAGGCCAGCGCTTCAGGTAGATTACCAACAAGGGAGTCATTTAGCTCTTTGAGAAGATCCCTTTGGAGCCTTGTAAAATGACATAAATAATTCAGCGACCATAAGGAAAAAGCCGCTGAGGAGAGGGTACGCTTCCCGTACCTATCCATACTCCTAGAATCCTTATTAGGAGGATGAATAGACGTCGAAGCCTCTGCCACGTCCTGCTGTGTGGCAGAAGCCACCACCAAAGCATCTACCGGTACACCCTTTGTGAGAAATTCTTTTTGTGGGGGAGCTGACAAGAATTTATTGGGCCTCGCAGGCACCGGTTCCACAGAATCAGGGTGTTCCCACACCCTTCGAGAAATCAAATCAAGGAGTTCATCGAAGGGCGGAGATACCCAGGAGGCGGAGGGCTGGGCCCCAAAGGCCTTGAGGAAGACTGACTCCTCAGTTGAAGGGGTTTTGGCTTGCCAGTCACCTCTCTGTCTCAGAATCTCCAAGATATCTGAGAAGGAGATATCATCCGAAGATGATTTGGGGGACCCCTCAGCGTCATCGAGGTCAGTATCCGATGTAATAGACTCATCTTGGGAGTCTACGTGCTTCCTCTTGCACAATTTCTTCCGTGGGGGTTCGTCCGAAGCAGTTTCGGACGGACCACCCGGAAGAAGGGAACCCCCGATTGGGGTATCCTCAGGCCCAGGGGCCCCGCTGCCGGGGGGCTGCAATGCAACAGAGGCACCAGTCTCCAAATCTAGGGACGGTGAGGTAGAGTCTAGTTGAACCGGCAAGGGCATGGCCAGCGCGCTCCTCATGGCCTCAAAGGCCGGACCTCCAGAATCCAAGGAAGTCACTGGTCTAGAGGCCACGATGGCACTGGGAATTCCAGCAGCCGATGCTCCGAGAGGAAGACTAGGTACCGAGGCACCTAATCCCAAGGTATTCCCCTCGGGCCCGGCTGTAGAGGTCGCAGTACCAAACCCTGAACCGGAGGACAGGGTAGGAAGCATGGTCGGAGCCGAAAGGCCTGATAGGGGTCTCTGCTCCGACCGTATGGCTCCACATTGCTCCACCACCACCGGCTCCAACAACTCAGAAGAGGTTGGAGGAGGAATCAAGAGTGTAGGGGGGGATCGGCTCCGAAGCAAACTGTGCTGGAGCCGAGACCATTTTAGCAAATACTGGAGATTGGAAGAGCCTCTGTAAAACCCTATCCAGGTCCGAATCCGATAGTCTCGAGGATTTAGAGGAGGTAGACACTCGAGAAGACTTTCCTCTCGGCTCCGAGGGAGAAGGGGACCGGCTCCGAAACGGCTCCAATACTGTCGGCGCCGACTCCACCAACTCATGGATCACTATCGGCCGAAGAAGCCTTTTCTTTGGAGCCGAGGGGAAGAGTCTGAGCTGCACACTTCCACCGGCTCGAAGCCATTGGAGCCGATGGAGGTGATTCACCTCTCGATACTCCAACTTGCGGCTCAAGACAATAGAGCCGAAGTAGGAGGTATCGAGGCAGACTCTTCGACACTCGGCCCCGAAGTCAGTGGAGCCGAGGAAGAAGAGGTCAACTTTTTCTTTTTAGAAGTCGGCTCCGACGGACTTGTCGGAGCCGGCGATCTTTCTTTGGAATCAACAGGAGGATTCAAAGCTTCCTCAAAGGAGGGTTTAATAAGCCCTTTCAAAATAAGCTTGTTCTTACGTTCTTGAAGAACCCTAGCAGAAAAAGCATGACATACGCTACAAGTCTCTTGTAGATGTTTCGGCCCCAAACAATAAACACAAATAGAATGGCTGTCTGTTATGGACATTTTATAACTGCACCGAGTGCATTTTTTAAACCCTGACTTTTGTTCTTTAGACATAGTACAGGATCAAGAACAATAGAGTTCACCACAAGAATTAGCACTATAAAGAAAAACAGCCAACTGAAAAGCTGAGACTCACCGGCAAGCACTCAGAAGAATTTTACCTCACAAGTAACTGACAAACAGAACAACGGCCCAAAGCCCTCTAATTTAAACGGGCTTGGCCCGAAAGACAAAAAAACCCACAAAGGAATTAAATTAATAGGCCTTTTGACTAAAAAGAACACAAGGATAGGGCAAGGGCCCTCTAACTAAAACGGGCCTTGCCCGACAGACAAAAAGGAACAAGTACCAGACAACACTCAAGCACTCAAACTTCACAAATAGTATAAAAGAAGCTGTTAAAACAGCTGTTTGTTTAATAAATGACAAAAACCCCAAGGTCAAGGACCAATAAAGGTAAAAGTAAACACTTAGCTCCAGCCAAGTCGAGACCACGTCCAGCTTGTAAAGCGGCAAACGACATCTGGGGAAGCAGGTGTAGTGCATCCTGGGATAGGGAGTAGCCCAGCCAATGAGAGACTTCGTGCTAGTGTATAAGTTGCCGAGTCGGAGCCGATGGATCGGCTCCGAACCCATCTGTCATGAATGTAGGCGAGATAGGATCCCATTACATCAAAGCATTATAGAGAATGAAGTTAATAACACATGGGATTACCCATAACCACCAGTTCAAAAAATAGATGCGAGAAAACCAGATACAGTAGTCCAGGAGAACAAGACAAATGTAGCACTGACCAGTGAAATTGCTACAGGCAGTGATTACAGTGTCTTGCGTACATAGACACAGTCATAAAATACCAGGATTTGTAGGCAGAAATGAGGGGAATGTGGAAGGACAGCCAGACCGTTCCAATAGTAGTAGAGCAATGGGTCTCAAAGAATTTCCAGTCTTACTTAGATATGCTACCAATACATTGCAGAAGGAGTCAATTCTGGGCACATTACTGGTGCTGTGAAATGCATTTTTTGACCAACATCAAATAGTGAAACAAAACTAATTTCATGAACTGTAATCATACTTTGAATTAGGAATAGGGTCAATTCCCGTCATGGTATTAGAAACCCAAAAGACTTGTAGAAATTAAACCAAGTGCCCAAGGTGACTTAATACTGATCTATAAAAAGCTCAAGCAGATCAACGCCCACTTTTTGCTTAAGACTAAAAAACTTGTAAAATACTGTGGGAGCAAATGGCGGTAACTATGGAAATTATTATTTTGAGCTCAGGCACAAGATCTGAATTGCCTAGACATACACTGGACATGGGATCTTTATAAATGGGAATGAAAACTTACATACAAATAAAATTAATTTATGGGAACACATGCAGAATAATACTGAGGAGGTGTGAGGTTTAAGTGAAGGCACAAATTGAGCAACTTGTACAATGTTGGACTGAATGACAGTTGTTCTAAAAAAGCATACAAATTTAATGTAAAATGTATATAAATGAAAAAAAGTTTAATACATTTTGTTTTCTTTTCTATTAATGCAGGTCTTAAGTAATAATTTATTAAGGGTGCTTAAAAAAAGGAGGTAGAGAGAGGGTCCAGTATTGAAGGTCTCCAGGAGGACAGATTCCTTGGACGTAGAGTTGGAGGGAGTCCAGCCACCTCTCTGTTTCAGAATTTCTAGGATGTCTCAGAGAGATCATCGGGAGGTGACCACGGGGACCCATTGCCTTCACTGAAATCTGTGATAGACTCCTGTAGGGAGTCTACGTGCTTCCTCTTACATGCTCCCTTCCAGGGCAATTCTTCAGTGGGATGCTCTGGGGAGGTATCAGAAGAGGAAATCAGAATTCCCTGAGGGGAACCAAGGTCTTTGCATAGGATGCCCCTGAGTAGAAAAAGTGGAGAGCTCTTGGTGCGGAGACAAAACAGTAGCATATCTAGGATCAGAGGGGGAAGGCTCCATCAGATCTGCCGAGGCAGAGAAACTCTCTTCACAGCCTTGAAGGCAGATCTCAAAGGAGTGGAAGAGGAGTTCTGATCAGAGAAGGCAAACTTCTCAATCGTTGCCTGCCAACCCCCGACAGTAATACCCCAAGGTAGAAGCCGGAGCCGAAAAGTCCAGTTCAGAGGCTCTAAGGAACAGAGATGGCTCAAAAAACTTCGGAGTGCTGCACCTCGTAATCGACAGGCAGACTTCAGCTCCAAAATTTCTCCAGAAGATCTCAGATCCAAGGATATGGAAATCCTCAGCTTCCCGACTGATGGATCCAGGTAGCTAGAATCCTGGGACTCTAAAGCAACAATAGGTGTCAATGAGGGAATCTGCAAGGTGGGTTTTGAGGAAGGTCAGACAACCTGACCCTGAGAGGTAGGTGCCAAGGGAAACCAATCTGCCCCTGCGCTGAAAGAATCTTCTTCACCACTCTCTCCATGTCTTCTTCTGCGAGGCTCCTGGAGGAATGAGTGGAGTATATGGATGGAGACGTCGGTCCTTGCAAAAGGGGGGATGGAAGCTTGCCAGGGACTGAAT